>NW_010330364.1:0-39852 GCF_000700745.2 Antrostomus carolinensis
GCATCAGCCCCACCACGGCAGCATCCTGAGAAGCCACGAACAGACGTTTAGCGATTACGGAAAGCTGGGAGGGATAATTACTGCACAGAAAGCTTCCCAGAAAGCATTCGGTGCTTCAGTCTCCCCAGGCTGCAATAAGCACCAGGGTCAGTTGAGACACACGTTCCTTTCTTCCCCTTTTTTGAAGCAGTTGTGCAACGTGGGTCACCAAGATGGCAATACAGTGATGGAGCTGTCCCCCCGGCTGTCACCTGTCCCCAGGGTCAGCTCAGAGCTACCTGCCCTTCCCTGCCATCCCACCTCAATCTCTTTTTTTTCTCTCTCTGACAAATTATATCACAGTGTATAGATTCTTTAGCACCACGTTTTACACGGCGGAGTTGTTTAAGCGGGACACCCTAGAAGGTGTTAACCTTTAAAGGATTTGTGGTTGAAGAGCATAGAGAGTTGGGAGAGACAGGGCAAGGAGCGAACGTGAAGAAAAGACAGATCAATCCCAACGATTCATCATGCCAAGAGCTGTCCAAATAATCAAAGGCATCAGCCAGGTTGATGTATAGCTGATGTCACCGAGAGAGACCCTTAACAAGGCAGCCAGTACAGCAGCTGCTGGTCAGGGAGTGTCTCAGCACACGCCGGGCTGGGGCACAGGAACACATCCCATCCATCACTGACCCACCTTAATGGCCAATCTTATTAGTAAGCGTTGGCCGGGGCTGACAGCTCACGGCAGCCGCCCTCACCCTCCCCAAAATGGGCTGTCCCACCTGACAGGAGAGGATGCTGGGGATGGGATACACACTGGCCAGGCTTGGTGAGGAACCACGGGTGGTCACTGACCATCAGGGATGGCTCCAGTGTGGTCAAGAGCTTTGGACTTATCCGTAAAGCCCCATCAGTGGTGGCAGGGCCATGGGTCTCTGAGGCATCCCCCATCTCTCTGTACATTGAATATCCATCAGCAATGTGGGGTCAGACCCAGCTGCTCTCCCACCCTGCTGTCCCAGGACAGGGAACGGACCTGCAGGGAGCTGGTTTTTAACATCATGGTTATTCTGTAGGGCCGAGCTGGTGTGGCAGCTCCCAGATTATCCCAAAACCAAGGGCCCTCCTTGCCTGTGCCTTCCTGCTTCTGACTCCACCACACGATCCACCTGAGCAGAGCTGCAGCCTGGTCACCAGGCCAAGAAATGGGTTTTCCCCCAAGCTCTGCCTTCCCATGTGTCCACTCAAGGACCGAGCCCACGCACGAGGCTAAAGAGTGACATTTACCTGCTCAAGTCCCCAAATTCCTGCTACAAACTCTTTGCTGAGCTGTGGAGGTGACCTGATCGTGGGGACCCAACAGCCCCAGGGACCCCATCTGGGACGTGATCCCCTCCCTGGCAGCCAGCAAGAGCAGAAGGGACACAAAAAGCTTCTGCTTCATTTTTTCCTCTATTTCTATTTTCCTAAAGAGCTTCTGTCCCTCAAGTGCTACCCACAGGGTCAGCAAACCCTCCGGGGCTCCAACCAGGATGCTGAGGGATGCATGAGGGATGGGAGCAGACCCACACACACCACACACCAACCCGGGGATAAAACACCGGTTCCACTCACTGAGTCGGAAATTCCCGTGTGAAAACAGCAGATTTACCAGCAGATGGCACTGCCCCCCCCACGGCCACCCGTGTCCCCGCCGCCCGCAGCACTTTGACCCACAAGAGGAGGAAAAACATCTTCCGGTGTGTAAATCTCACACCAGAGACAGCCCCCAGCATGTGCCTGCACGCACCCGTGTGTTTTCACGTGTACACACGTAGGGGGATCCTTTGCGTGTAGAAACAATGAAAAAATCCCTTATTTTTCCTCATCTGAGGCAACAAGAAACGTTAATACTTGTGATTAATTAATAACATTAATGAAGGTGACACACAGAGTGCTACAACACCTTAAAACCTCCTGCCACCAGGCAGGACGTGGTTCCTGCTCCTACCCACACCGGTGCCTATAGGACTATAGGTTCAGCATCCCGGCCAGGTAGGCACAGACCAAACCAAACTCCAATTTTCCTAAAATACCCTTTTTTTTTTTTTCCCCAAACCCCAAGTCAGGATCCCATTGGATTAACTGGAGTCCAGTTGATTGCTGCAGTTTCAATAGCTTGTTCAGACATCGATTGCCGTCATGTCACTGGGAGAAAAGGATTAATAATCGGGTGCTCAGGTTGGCTCAATACCGCTGATAGCGCCTGACAAAATACCGTTAGGAGCACTCCCACCGGAACACTATCTATGTAGGAAAGCTGCAAGAAACATCATTCAGGGTTTCGTGGAATAATGATTAACTCCAGATCTTCAGCCTAGAAAAATCCAACAAATAGTTTCTATTATTTCCAGATAAATTCTCTCTCTTCTTCAGTTCATCGCTGTTGCGCACACACAAACCTTTTCACTGAAACCCCACCAGGGGAGATGCATCTTCTCCTGTCTCTCCCTCCTCCTTCTCCCCCCACAACACCTTTATAATCCATCCCAGAGGAAACACACTTCTTTCTAACCCTCACATTTCTTCTGACCCTCAGCTAAGAAAAATGACATCCCTTCGCAGGTCCCTGATGCTGCAGATGAGGAGCAGAGTCTCACCAGGTTCCTGTGGCAGGAGCGCTACCGATGTCCTGCCTGGCCTTGGGCATGTCACTTCTTCCTGTCACCATCTCCCTGCCACTGCTCATGCCTGTCTCAATGGCAAGGGATGGACACACATGTCCCAGGTTCCCCAGGACCCATGGAGAAGCGACACAGCCAGGGAGCTGCAATGACCCCCAAACCCCACCTTGTTTCATAGAATTATAGAATCATTTTGATTGGAAAATACCATTAAGATCATAAAGTCCAACCATAAACCCAACACTGCCAAGTTCACCTCTAAACCATGTCCCTCAGCACCTCATCTACACGTCTTTTAAATCCCTCCAGGGATGGGGACTCCACCACCTCCCTGGGCAACTGATTCCAATGCCCAAGAACCCTTTTGGTGAGGGAGTTTTTCCTAATATCCAATCTGAACCTCCCCTGGTGCAACTTGAGGCCATTTCTTCTTGTCCTGTCAGTTGTTACTTGTTTCCAACCTCCCTGGCATTATTAGCACCCAGGATGAAGACTGAGCATGCGGCAGCAGAGATGGTTCCTCAGCCGTGGCGGTGCAAGATCCAACCTGCTGTCCCACCTTCCAGCCTCTGTGAGCTGGTGCAGAGCTGGTGACCTCCCTCCAAATAAAAGGAGGATGGGATTGGGGCAGTAAATCCCATCCCGGTGCACATCAACCCGGCAGTAAATCGGAATCCTCTCCGTGCCCTCTTTATTATCACATTCACAGCATGAAGTTATGAGCTTCTTCACGGCTCCTGCTATAAAAATGTGATGGATGGCAGGGGAACCTCAGGGAGTTAATCTATTCTCCCATTAAATTTTACTTTAATTGGTCTTTGAGTCAATCAGAAACTCACTAGACAGTGAATTAAGAAAAGAAAAAGGAACAAAAAAAAAAAGAAAGAATGAAACAGGGTGGGGGGAGTAAAAGGAGGTGCCTTTTTGCTATTACTGTATTATCGCGCTGGATGAGCTTCTAGAGCAAGGCAAGAGGCTGGCAGACCATGCAGGGTGATTTCTGCATGGCTTGAGGTATCACTACAGAGGGAGAGAGAGAGACAAGTCATGCAAAACCCAAAAAATCCTCAGAAAACAGAGGGGCAGCGATGAAATCGGGTCACCAGCAACAATGAGGCAGCAGCGAGCCAGCCCCACGCCGGCCACAGGGACGTGAGAGGGAGGATGGAAACGGCATCACTAAATAACTGACGTGGGAAACATTAACGTGGAGGTTGGGGATCGGGGCAGTGCTCCTGATTTCTGGCAATCAGCAGTGTTTTGTGGCAGCAAGGCCTGGCGTGGTGGCTGGTGGCACCTGGAGCAGCTCCACTGAGGTCCCGGCATCGTCTGCATCCCTGATCCACGTTGGCACAGCCAGGAACAACGTGTACGGATCGGGAGGGCAGGTTTGGTGATGGTGTTGCCTGTGTGGTATTAAAACCTTTAATGGGCTCCAGATCAAGGTATTCAGGGTCCATTTACAGTCTCCCAGGATTTCCCGTCTTATTAGAAGAATAAGAAGTGTTATCAGCCTGCGGATCAAATATCTTAATAAAAATTAAAACTGCAGCAGCAGAAAATAAAAGCAGAGGAGAATGGAAGCCAAACCAAGCCTGTCTTGGCTCAGGAGCAGCGTGTCGGGGCTGACGGTTGAAGTTTATGTCTTGGAATATATGATAATAAGGTTTTATGGGAGTGAGCCCTAGGGACAGGCATTGTCTCTGTAAACAACGGACTTCAGGGAAAAGCTGAGGTTTGAGTAATGTGCTCAACCTTCACCTATGATAATAGAGATGTGCATATATGCATATGTGGATATATATATGCGCATACACACGTATATACACACACAGGGCAGCAAGTGCAGGACGTTATCACCCTGCTCTGCCTGCAGGACCCCCCGCTGCAGCCTGTGCCCCTCGAGAACAAAACAACTGGCAGTCATAGTGGGAAACACCTTGTCCTGGGCTGGTACAAGGTACTGAAACCAGTAACTCGGGCAGGGAAGAACCAGTCCCAGGTGTGGCGTGGCCCTAAGCATGTAACACACATCTGGGGGATCTTTGGGGCAGAGCCAGACCCAAGGAGATGGTCAGGATTTGTGCTGGAGTCCAACGTTTCAGCCTACATGATCCTGGTGGACCTGTGAGGGGTGCAGCATCCCCAGACCCCCATCTCAGAGGGTAAAACTTCTTCCTGGGGAGAGGATCAGACTCCAAAAGCTCCCCCTTTAACCAGCCTTAGGGGCAGCTAGCAGGTCATGGGCTGGAGGAGATCCCCACTGCATGAACGATCGCTTGCCAGCGGTGTGATTTCATCACCAGTATCGCAAATGTTTCCTTTAAAGCCCTGTGCTCCTGGAGCCCCGTGAATACACAACACACAGCTCCATTTTCCTCGTAGAGGAAAGAAAAGCTCTAAAACACAAGGCAAAAAGACAGAACACAAAGCCAGAGCTTGCATTTATGACTTTACAGAATTAGGGGCAGCACCATTTCGACCTGGAGGGCAGTGATGGGTGTGCAGAGTACCAGGGTGCACACACCACTCTATCTGCCTGAACCCACCTCCCAGGTGGCACTCTGAAAGCCAAAAAGTGATGATTTTTCATTCTGGGGGAAGAAGAGGAGAAGGAAGAGGAAGGGGAAGGCTGACTTGGGCTTTTGCAAAGCGCAGAGCTGACAGTTTTGCATTAGGCTCCTGGCACAGGGAAGGAACAGCCCCGTCCAGGCTGTATTTGTGTGTTCCCACATCTCCTCTCTCCAAAAGATGGACCAAGTGATGCCACTGGCCCCGGACCCCCGAAAACACACCTGCACCAGCCAGAGGGATTGAAGAGTATCCCAGGCTCCCTGTGCAGGATCCGTGCCTGACCCTGGGATGAACTCCACAGCTTCTCAGAGCAGAGGCAGCGATGAGTCCCCCGGGAGCGCGCCCTTCGGCGTGGCTTTCGCGTGCGGATGGGTGGCAAGAGGGGGAGAGGGATGGAGGGAAGCAGGAGTGGTCCTGGGTAATTATGAAAATTAGATCTTTTAAGCAGCAGACTTTAGGCTTGATTTGGATGGACAGCTCATGGAGAGATCATCTGATGCCCTTAATAGGCGAACATGGGTTCAGCGGCTGTGTGCAATTAAATCACACACGCTGGTGTTGCGGCTGACACGGGGAGGGGGGTGAGCCCAGATGTGCTGGAGGGGGTTTTAAGGACCACTCTGCATCCAACTCCCACCTCTGCTCTGTGGGAACATGGGGCAAAGGCATTGCACACCCTCACTCCATCACCTTCTGCCCCTCTCCACGTCTGCGAGTACTCAGTGCCCGGCTCTCCGCTGGCTCAGACTGTTTCTGTTGGGGTAAACCCCGGGCTAATGTGCCAGCGGCCATGAGAATTTGGCCCCACGCAGGCAATTAGTTCTTCTAACAACCCACCACTTATTCATCACCTTCACTTTGTACTTTATGCAGTTTACAATAAATCAGTGGGCAAAGCCAAGACCAGAACTCGGAAGCGCTCGGGGTCCCCGTTCCAGGTTTTCTGGGAAGTCTCAACAAAGGCACAATTAACCATCATGACAATCCCTAGATTAAAATATCCATCGCTGGAAAAACAGTGAGGAAAAAGACACAAGGGCCATGGGGATGAGATACACATTATGGCAGCAGGTTTCCCTGCCCTGGTACTGTCAGTGACCCTCTGTGGCACAGCAGGGACATCTCAGGGGACTGTGGTTGTGCCTGGGACATCCTTACATGTGCTGAACCCCTTTGCTGATGAGCCCAAAGCACTTGTGCAGCCCCTGTGTGGAGCCAAAGGGGTTAACACACATCACACCCCATCCTGAGCCAGCGCAGGATCTGCCCTGCCTGGAGCAATTCTTCTCTTCTCCACTTTCCCCATCTCTTAGGAAAGTTAGAGCTGAGGTGGAGCAGAATCAAACCACTCCCCAGCCCAACATCCGCCTTCCCCATCCCCTGAGACCCTCCAGGCTCAGCCGAATTGGCCGCAGCGAGGCAATGAGCACCGTCCATCAGCGCCGGAGCAGGAGCGTTCGGAGGGGTGTAATTCTGCCGGAGGAGAATGGACTTCCCGAGCACACAGACCTAAACTGCAGAGAAACAGAGCCTTAAATCTCTGCCTGTAGATTTACGGCCTCCATTCTCTTTCTTTACTGCAAATACAATCCGGCAGTAATGGTCTAACACAGGAACACCATCACCAACTGGCTGATGGCTCACATAAAAGCAATGTCAACCAAAAACTATGAGTTTATAAAAGGGAACAAACCCTCAACAGTGACAAGAACATGAAACCCATTAACAATTTAAACACTCTCCATTTTTTATTCCCCACCTTGAAGCTATTACGGCTGATAGAAGGCTTCACAGCTGAGTTAACCACTTCAAGGGAGGGCTGCGCACACGCGCGCGCAGGAAGAGTTTTGCCGAAGCCGCGAGGTGATGTGCTTTAAAACCAGCCAGGGCTCTGCTCCTGCAAGATACTCAACTGCCCTCCCCTTCCAGGACTTGCTCAGCACCTGGCAGGATTCATCCCTTTGCAATTTCCAAGGCTTTCAAAAGCCATCTAGTAACCCCAAGATACCAAAAGATTATTGCTATGGTTACTGGAGGGGAAAAAAAAATCGCAGGTGTGTTATAATTGTTTTTCCTGGAGATTTTCTTGCTGCTCTGGGTCTCTTTTGGCACCTTGTCATATTATGGAGCAAATATTTGTGGAAACTGTTGTGGAGTCCCAGGGCTGAGAACAGAGCCAATGCAGAGGAGAGGGGAGAGACCACCTGCTCAGGGAAACTCACATGACTTCTTCGTGGCGAGATTTTGCAGAAAATACAGGCAAATCTCAAATATTTTGGGTGCCATTTAAAACCAAACCCAATTCAGCACCCCAGTGGTAAATGCCCCTGCATGAGGTCTCGGCACCCAGTGCTGGCTCCCAGCAAAGTGCAGCAAACTCACCAGGACACCACTCCTGGCTCTCCACTGACCCTGAAAACACCATTTTACCTCTCTAACTATCAATTTTCTCCAGCTGCAAAACAAGGATAACACCAGTTAACCTCTACTGTAAAGTGCTTGATAATCTTCGATGTAAGGTGCTCTGTCCTAACAGGAAAATGACTGTAATTTTTTTTTTTTCCTTATTATTAGAGAAACTAAGATGGGGCTGATCCTCATCCAGCCTGATTTAGACTCTCTTATGTGAGCTGCCCCAGGAGCAGGAACAGCTTTGACTCCTCCAGATCTAAAGGACCAGCAGTTCCATGCAAGGTGCAATGCTGTTTGTATAGAGAATATCATTGAGGATACCACTGATCATTGAGAATATCATTGATCATTGAGGAAATCATTGATCGTTGAGGATATCATTGAGGATATCATTGATCACTGATAACTGGTTATTGATACAACCAGGTGATTGGGAAGAGCGAGCAGTGCAGAGGCTCACAGGGCAGGTGTGTGTGCTGCTCCCCAGCTCCCATATGAACACCCCTGGATCCCACTTTTCTGGGCTGGTTCCATAATTTAACCTCCGTGTATCCCAAATTTGATCCGTGCCCACAGATCCCACCGGGTCCTTGCAGCACTGCTGTCCCCTCCCCTCCTTCCTTCCCACCCTGGCCCTGGGGGCAAACAGCAGGGTAAGCAGTGGGACTACTGGGAACAGCTTGAAATCAGATCTTCATCCCCAAATGGAAGGAAGTGGCACTGGAGGCTCCTGCCATAAAGCCAGTCCCATCCTATTGAAACGCCGGCAGATGGGGCCATAAACGTTTCCTCCTCCCCTCACTAACAGCCACTGAGGCTTCAGATTCATCTTTATCTTTATCTTGCTGTCAGGTTGTAAATGCCTCTTGCTCTGTCTCTCGCAGCTGGGACGCGCCAGGCCAGTTCCCTTCCTCTTGAGGTTCGTTTGAACCAACAACAGAGGGGCAAGGAGAGGGTAAGGGTGAAATGAAAACGGGAGCTGCAAGCAAAAAGGAAAGAAACCCTGTCTACTACACAGGTTTGTGAAGCCCCCCCCCCCCCCCCCGTGAGATGTCCATGGGATGGAAGCAGGACCAAAAGGACCCATCAGAAGCTTTGATGGGGTCAAAATGAAAACCACCCACAGATCTGGGCACCCCCCCATCAGTGTATCTAAATCACAAGCGATGTGGCAAGAATTAATGTACCCTCTTGTTTACCTGCGCCGATACGGGTTAGATATTTACACAAATAGCACCAACATCTGCAGCTTCGTTAGGCAAGAGAAAAGTTAAGGACTATAAACCTTTATGCTTCAAGTCGTAAAGCACTAAGGGTCAGGAGGGAATTTTTAGACATAGGCAAGTTATTCCATCACTGTCCGTTACGGGGTTTTCTTGTGACTCTCCAAAGCAGCTGGTGCTGGTCACTTGGCTACTGGACGAAGTGGACCACAAGTCTGATGTGAGTTGGCAGAACCCACGTTTCCACAGTCTTCATTTTATACTATATCCCCCGTTTCCATGGTCTTAGTTTTGTATTACAGCAGCACATGAGGACCTCATGCAAGATCTGGGTTTGCTGTGTTATTGAGCATAGAAAAAGAGAGACAGCCTCTGTTTTGAAGACCTGATACTCCACAGCTTGACACTGGAAAAGCCACCTTTAGGCTCTGTCATTAATTTTCCATTGAGCAGGATGGGAAAAACTGTCACCTTTTGGACCTAGTTTTAATATTTCTTAGAAGATTTGGGCAGGCAACTCATATCACACCAGGTACTTTCTGGTTTGCAATGTTCAATTCCAGACCAGAAAGGACACGGGTATTTCTGCAGGAGAAACAGCTTATTCAGAAACCGCTGGAGCTTTCCCATCCTCAGCACACACAGTCATTCCTGGGGCTGATGTTTTCCTGCTCGGGCACAAAACCTTAAGTCGGAATTCCACAGCCTAATTCCCTATTTTTTAAATGCCAAGCATTAATTTGGCTTCCTAGCCTGCTGCCATCTCCATCTTCTTATGACAGACATGCCATAAAACCAAAAATCCCAGACAGCCAACCCTCCATGCACTCGTGGAGTAAGCAGGTCAGAGCAGGCAGAGACTCGTACAGGCTCATACATCAAACTGCAGCAACCCCTACCCCAAACACCACATTTCCGCAGCCAGCAACAAACTAAACAGGAAAGGAATCCTGAGGAGCATACGGATGTGTTCAGCCTCCACCATCCCACCAGCAGGAGAAGCCTGACAAGACGATGGCGCTTTTGACCCCTGTGATACTTGTGGCAAGGAGAAGATCCTTTACAACAAAGCTGCAATTGGATGGGAGACACCGTGCTTCAAAGAACAAATTCTGGGTGAAGCAGTTAAAACCCCCTAACTAATAATAATAGCGACAGGGTGACATTAATTAGGACAAGTGGACTCTTGTACAAACAGTTTACTAAATGTTGCTTCGTCCTGCCCGGGGAATGGAAGCTCTGGACTGTTTTATGACACTGGACCCGACCTTTGATTTTAGGAACAATGAGTTTTGGAGGTATCCTGGCTAAAAAGGGTGAAAGTTTTGTAGGAGGAAAGGAGCTGACAACAAACCCTAACACAGGATGCTCCAGCTCAACCCAGTATCTTGGCTCCTGCCCGAATGGCTGCCCAGTCACGGGGAAGCCAAACCTCTATGAGCCCTGGCAAGAGCAGAGCTGCCACCTCAGCCACATCAGCTATTTTTGCAAAGATAAAATGAGTTTTAAGGACCGGCTGTGTCTCACAAGTGGATACAGCACGTCAAGGCCCCTTTTATCTGGCATCAGATGTGCCTCAGCTCCCCTTGGGCTTGGGGAGTTGCAGGAGCTGCTCCTGCCAAAGGGTCCGTGCTCTCCCTCGGTCTATTGACACATCAAGGTGTTTTATATTGAAGTTTCCCAAACTGACTCCCTTTGGCATCGAATCCGCTGCAAAAATGACAGATTTTTTACACCCAGCCATTTTTTCTTATATTTTACACAAAGTGATAAAGCCTGGGTGCATTTCTGCCACCGTGGTGCCTGGAAAGGTCACCGATCATGTGTGGGGTCAGCCTGCTCCAGGAGCTCAGACAAGATGGGGATCATTAAATAAATACCTTTTTCAGAGGATTGAGGAACTCTGACCAGTTTTTTCCCACCACGAGCTGGAAAACACAACAAACACAAAACTCTCTCTGCTTTGGAAGGTTTGAGGACTTGTCTCCTTGAATGTTTAATAAAGATGTTTTTTAAAGAAAGAGTAAAAAAAAAGAGTGTAAACACGGAGGAATTTATTTTTCTCTTTTTAATTGTGGGAGCCTGCTCCATGTTTGTGTTTTCCAGGATTAAGAGCTAAAGCCGGAGCTCTCTGTTTTCTAAGTCTTCTAATTCTACTAAACATCCGCTACCCTGAAAGGACTCCACAGAATCCCATAAAACATTATTTATCTGTGTGCGTTAGCTGCACGATACTGTAATTTCCAGAATAAATGCTGGGTGTAAATTGTTGTTTATGTTGGAGTCTGACTGTCTTTACGAGAAACAAAGTGAAAACTGAATCTTCCCAGCTTTATTTCTTCCGTTGAAACCTCTTCTGCAGAAGGAGAAATGCCTGGTGGAACGCCTTAATGGATGGCTGTAAAGATTGTTGGGTTAAAACAAAGTACAGGGAATCACCTTCACCCCCCCCCTGCCTTTTTACTGCCAAATCCTCAGCTGGTGTAAATTGGTGTAGCTCCAGTGACTTTGGTTCATCTGGCCCACGAGTGTCATTTAAATCAAGCTAAATTAAAGTGAAAGCAGCGCCATTCACATGGTTCTAATTAAAGGCCCATCAATGTTTCTATCACAAACCCTGGCTGGTTAAAAACATGTATTTCCACACCGGTGTCCAGCCCTGAGCCACAGACACAGTGACCCCAGCATCTCCTGGGTGTCTGCACCCCATCCCTGCAGGGCTGTGGAGATGTTCTGGGATACCTCACTCTGAAACGGGCACCACGACGGATTTTGTGGATAAGCATCTTTGGAAGAGTCTGATCAGGCTCCAGGAAGGACTTTAGTGCAGGACCTGCCCTTGCTGCTCATCACGCAGCTGCTGTGGAGGGCCAGGCCTGTGCTGGACTCACCCCATTTGACTTTTGATACCCAGGTAAGATGTCTCCATTAGCAAAAACGCCTCCTCCTCTTGTCAGATGCATCCCTGGGGATGTCTCACTCTGCCCCAAGGTCTCAGGGTCTTCACCCAGGCTCCTGTCTGATGGTCTGAAGTGAGGGGGGGATGAATCTGAGCTATCTATCAACTTCAGGAACAGAGAAGCTTGAGTTTCATCTTGTCTCTCCTCTCTGGTGGATGTTTTATTTTAGTCCCACTGGGTGAAAAGCACTTGCCAGACTGGACAGTGCAACCTCAGGTGGGATGAAGTTTCGTTGGGAGGATCCAGTTTGGGACAGGAGCTTGGGAGACGTGGCTTTGTGCACGGCACACATCGGATGGTGGCACTGTGGTGACTTCACTGCTCTCTCCCATCTGCACTGGCCTCACGTGCCCAGACTGGGAGCATTTCTAGGTCAGGGCTGCCCTGAAATTGGTGTCTGCACTGAGGCACCGGCTCTAACACAGCTACTGTGGTCGAGCAGGACCAGCAGGAAAGGGGATGTGTCATCAGCCATGTCCCCTTTCAACCCCACAAAACACCAAAAGGTTCAGAGCCTGTCCTGCTCCCAGCTCCCCAAAACTTTGTCCTTCATCATCATCAGTGAAAACTGTCTGTTAATGATGTGCAGGGATGGGAGAAGGGGGCAGAGGCTCTGCCCCAAGCTCCTCACACCATCCTTGGGCTAGGTGACCCTCAAGAGCTCCTGGGTTGCCCCACGGGAGATGGTAAAGCCCAACATCTACACTATGGGACTAACCCAGACACTGGAAGGTCCCTTCCATGAGGACATCAGTCCTCTGTTCATCTCTTCTCAGCTTATTGAAGGAACCTCAAGAGGGACACGAGCCCCCCACTGTCCCAGTCCCCAGGGTGCTGCCGAAATGCCCGTCACCGCTCCAACACAAACGGCAGAAGATCAAAGTTCAAGGAAACTTTTGATGAAATGCTCTGGCAGACCCATCATCGGGAAGCAAGAAAGGTCAGAGAGTGGAAAAAATAATAAGAAAATATAACTGCTTTCTTATGAGGAAAATATTATGAGTTCTTCCCCTTTTTCAGCTTTTATGGAAGGAGATTCTGCCAGTTCCCTCAGAAAAAAAGAAGAAAAAGTAGTTTTAAAATGAGATTATGCACCTTCAGGGTGCCATTAGGAAGTTTTACTGTACTGAGATGACATGAAAGCTCTGGAATTAATATCCCTGAGATGCTTCAAACCTGCAATAGCAATTATTGTACTACGTGTCCCTGGATAAATAATAGGGCCATTCAGCTAATTAGCTTCAATGATTTCAGTTCCCTGTAAATTCTCTCTCACTCGGCTATAAAAATAACACTAGGCAAACTTTTGTTAACAGAAACTTCTTTCAGGGAAAAAAAAAAATAAAAATAAAAATAAAAATAAGGGGGTTCCCCCAGCTCCTAATTCATAACTGTTGTTGTGGTAGCAGTGAGATTCCAAGGACTGGAAATATTAATAGGCTATAATAGAAAATACAAAAGGAGAACCATTATTAATTGCCATTTACTGGTAATAAACCTATCGCACCAATTTCTGCCCGCGCACATGTGCAACCCCATTAATTTCTATGGGGTTGCACGTGTTAATTGAGAGCAGAATTTAGTCCACTGGTTGTAATTAATTAATCAAGTTTTCAGTATGGTTTGCATACTTCAAATCTTTTTTTTATTTTTTTTTTTTATTAACTATTTTATGTCTTCACATTTCTCTGGGTTTGACTAATGCACCAGGGACTCCGTTCTCCACCGCACCGTGATTTACTCCGGGGATGAAGGGGTTTTATCCTGACACCGCTTATTTTTCACGAGGTAAATTCACCACCGTGGATCAGCCCCGGTGAGACCTGCCCTGAACACTCCTCTCTGAATTATTTGGGCCACATTCTGATCTCCATCAGCACCCCTTGATCCTGAGCACCCACTGTCCCCTGGGACTGCCCCACCGCACCAATGTCCACCAGTTTCTGGGTGTTTGGAGCAGTAAAATAACACTTTGTACAAGAGGCAGCACTGCCTGCACCTACTTTTAAGTCCTGATGCACCAAGAAATTTAAAGTACTGACAAATTCCCACCTAATTTTGTGCACAGAGTTAAGCACATAATTAAATATTTCCTTTAGAGCCTGTATAGTTCTGCCTGTAAAAATAAACGCCGTGATAATGATATGTTGTGAGGTTTTTAAGGCTAAAATACAAAACAAGCTTTAAGGGTTAAATATTAACAGGGATTATTGTGTCCCCATCCTGGATCACAGGTGCCTGTGCAGGGACGTGGCCGTTGCCTTTTCCAAAGACCTTGATATCTGCAATGGGATGAAAATTCGTTGCATTTCTGATCTAAGGAAATTTAATTTCCAATACGACAACTAACCAAGCAAATCCAAGCAAAGGCACAGAGAATTTTAGGAAGACGGGAGAATAATAAAAATAAGAAAATATATCACAAGTAGCTTCCCAGATCAGATTTTTTTTTTTGGTGTGATTTAAAATAAGCAATGCCCAATTTAAAAAAAAAAATTAAAAAAGAGTCTGTGCTCAGCCCTCTCATAGTGGGACCCTCTGAACGTCGGAACTGCTGAAGGAGCTGAGCACTTCCCAGGATTACAACAGACCCAGCAAAGACAGGGGATGAGCCATTTCCAGCAGAATACAGCCCAAAAAGCTTGGCTGCCCCGTGCTGGAGCCTGGAAAACCCAAAAAACTCCTACAAAATCCCAGGGGAGGGTGAGAAGCCCAGAAGCCAGTGGCTGGGTGGGAGGAGGGACCCCGCCAATCCCAGGGTGGCACCAGCCGCTCGTGCCCGTGTGCTCGGCGCTGGCCCTGCACACAGACCTGGGCTGCGAGAGGGATATAAAATCCAAACGATTCCTCTAAATGGAAATTTATCTCAGGCATCCCTCTGCGTCAGCACGGCAGCACTTTCCATCTCAGCACTCGACATTATGGCCCTTGGTGGTAATATTAATAATAATCCCGTGATCAGCCACCACACGATCCTTAAAGAACTGACCCAATGTTATTTTAAAGCTCTCCAATCCCTTTCTCCTGGCTCCCCTTTAGCTGCTGCCTGCAAATACATTCCACTTTCGGCGGGATCTACACGCTCAGCTGATGAGAAATCCAGGCACCTCGCTGGCCGAGGATGGAAAGTCATAACATTTGTTTGGAAAATTTATTTTAGCCAATATTTCTCAATAAAATAAATTGTATAAATGAAATCAGACTGACACCGCAATATTTCCTAACTAGCTGGCGTCTCCCTGCAGCACTCAGGGACTGTCAGAAATTTTTCCCTGAGGTTTTCCCCGTTTATTTTATTTCTTTTTGTAAAGCAGGGGAACATGTGAAGGTTGAGGCATGGTATATTTTTCAAATCAATGCAAAATTCATTACATAATAAGTAGGTTTTGCATGTTTCACCGTGAGCCATCCCTCCTGTTTGAGGTATGATTGCTAAATATTCTGATATCATTTTGACTGTGATGACAGGTTCCAAAAAAATTAAAACCCAATCTTGAAAATAATTTCTTGCCCTCACCACCTTTAGAGTTCTGTGGAATTTGAAAGTGTTAAGATTCAAGCCCAGGTTTGGATGGGTAAAATTGCCTTTTATTTTTAAGCCTGATAATGTTTTTTGGTCACTGCAAGGAAGACCAGGAAAGATTTTTTCATGGGTGACACTCTCTGTTAGATGCTTTGCAAAAAATTAGCTTAAGGAAGAAAGAAAACCAAGTGTGGTGAAGGCACAGAAAAAAATCTGTATGGATCAACATCACCAACAAGGATTTAAACCAGTCAAGCCCTGGGACCAGACACCAGCAGGGCCCTTGAGTTGGAGAATCACTAAAACTCAGATTTAATCTGCCATGGTGGGAAGTGAGACCTTCATTTCAGACATGTTCCATGGAAGTCAAGAAGACCTCAGCGTATGTTTGCTGACCTGGGACCTGCCTGCAGCCCAAGGCTGCTACAGGAACAAGCTGTTGGTTAAATCACACATCAGAAGGAGGAATGTGTTCACCTGCTTTATTTTTCAGAGAAGCAAACAAAAGCCCAGTGAGGTTGAGGTCACATAAACCAGGTCCACGCTGGGTTTTGGTGGCACAAGACCCTGGGCTGCTCTACCACTGCTTGGTCTCCATGAGGGAGGAGGTCTGGGCAGGAGCTTCTCCCAGGTTGGAGAGCAGCAGAGCTGATCTGCTTTTCTCTTCCACATCTCTAGATGTGGAACATCCAGAAAAAGGATCATCCAGACGGTGTTATCACTCACTATGAGGTTTCTCCTCCTCACTCAAGGACAAGCCTGTGCCCATCATCCCTATTACTTTATCTACAGCCACATGATGATCTTAAAGGTCTTTTCCAATCTAGACAATTCTGTGATTCTGGGAAGTTCAAAGCATAAACCTGGAGGAAAATCACAGCGTGGCAGCTGCGCGCCCGGCAGCAGGCTGAGCCCTCGGCAGCGTGAGAAACGAGCAGGCTGTGCCTTGAAAAGCAAGCCCTGGAAAAACATGACAAATTTAGCCCCTAATTCCTCAAGGGTTTAAATTTGTCACTATTGGGGTTAAATTGCTTTCAAGGGGTTGCATTATGTGGATAAGAGCTTTGAAAAAGCAGGACGGGTTGAAATGCCTCATGTTGACCCATTCATGTTACCATGGCCTTAATCTAAACTTTCCTGGATCTCATTCGATGAATAATTATACACACAGGAGGGCAGCTCATCAGCTGGCGTAAACTGGCTTAACTCCACCGAAGTAATTGGAGAACAGGCCAGGATAACGTTTGCAGACGTGGTACGATGCCACTGGGGTTGAGCAGGCAGCACACGAGGGCTGCAGGCAGGAATCCGGGCTTTTATCGTCGCTTTGGGATCAGCTTTGCTCCAACGGATTACGAGCCAGGACGCCTGCACTCTTTGGCCAGCTCTGTGTGTGTTTTTTGAGCTTGCTTAATTCAGTTTGCTTCTCTCTACCTTTAGTTCCCTTTTATTTTTATTTTTTTTTAACAGAATAACACTACTGTCATCTTGAAAAAGCAGCTGGAATTGTGTGGTGAAAAAAATCCAACTCTCTGAGCATCACCACGTACCAGTATTTATTCCCTACTTTACAACATGGATGCATGGCCAGTTCTGCTCCCAGAAACCCTCCCTTTTGCCTCCTAAAATCCTCTTTCAGCCTCAGTTTCTCTCACACATGCTCATACCAACCAGGAGATCCTATGATACCGTCCTGACCAGCCAAAACCAGGGGTGTGCACCAGATCACTCCACTCCTGACTCAAATTCCCAAACAGCATCTTCACAGGACCCAGATCAAGTTCCTGGTGCCCTTCACAAGAGCTTCACCCATGTGAAACCTCAGCGTTAGGTCCTTCACGAGGCAGCCAACCCAGCAGCTGCCACGTATCGTATGGATGTGAACAACATACACATCTGTGGAGGGGATCCTCGTGAAGGGCTGGGCTGTCTCCATCCCTCCTCTGCTCCACCTGGCTGGAGAGATTTAGTCCCAGAAACAGAGACTATCGCAGACTGCTCATCTCACCAATCAATTTTTACGGCTGGAGAGGATAATAATGGTAATATCAGTATAAAAAAACCCCGCAATGACCCATAACAGTAACATATTACAGCTCCTTTTAAATAACTGTGCTAGCTGCAGTTCCTTTGTTTCTCTGGCAGCAGACAAGGCGAGGCGCTGGGACCATCTCCGCGTCTCCAGGATGTCGGAGGAGGACACGTTGGGATGGGGATGGGTGTGTGGGGACGAGTGACCCAGCAGCCATGGGAGAGGGGCTGGGAAGGGAGGGTGGGATAACGGAGAGGAGCACTCCCCCTTGATAAAGCAACACCATCTCAATCTGGAAAAAATTAGGCTGAGATTTAATTCTGTCTCGTTCCCATGGCCCAGCAGAGCGGTCCTGTGCGGCGGGTCCTTTTGATACCGACGCCACGACGTGCCCAAGCACAGCTGTAAGCCAATGAAGCAGAATGTACAGCTTCATTTCCAGCACCCCCCAACCATATGCTGCATGGAGAAAACCTGAAGATTGAGCATTTTACTGTAACGCTGGGCACCGAGAGTGCTTTCCCCAGAGGTAACAGCCATTCACTGCTCTTTATTGTTACTGCAGGAAGCAAAGTTCTCATCACTTGCCATATGCAAGACACAAAGTTAAAATACAAAACTCCCCTCCCTTTTGCTCACAAAAGCCTGGGGTGGGGAGGATGGGGTTTATTTTGTGGTGGGATGTGATACTCCACTGAAGGGAACAACGAGGGAAGACTGAACAGCTTTTCATTCCAGGTGTTTGATAACAGGAGGAAGAACTACACAGGGTTTAGGTTTGTTGGGTTTGGGGAAGACAATTTAAGCCACTGCTACTTCCTTTGCGTGATGTTACTTCAAAGCAAACCCTTACCTGTTCATATCTTCACAAGAAACTCCTTAAAACACTGGATTTGGTTTCCAAGTACAATAAAGCATCTTCATGCTTTCATGTAAAAGGACCTTAGGGCTGCCCTCAATCTTAAACACATCGTTATCCTCTGAGTACCTGGTACCTAACACTCCCCTACCTCCCGTGCAGCATCTTAGCCCCATCCAAAGGGCTGTTTCCATCCAGTCACTATTGCATACAAACACTCTGAAATTTTAAAAATTTTAAAGACTCTTGTTTAGAGGGCTGAAGACCTTTTTTTTTTTTTTCCCTTTTTTTAAAATTTATAACCAGGACCAGATCCAGAATATTGTTATTTACTTCACCAGCATCGCTTCAGATTTACACTGGGTAACAGCAACAGCAGAGCTGAGTCCAAACTGTACAAAAGAGATTGAAAAACAAACAGGAGAGATGAGAATGTGACGAGACACACAAAAACACACACACACACACGTATACACGGCGTGCCTGGAGCTCCTCTGCTCCCTGCTCCTAGCTCCAAACGCTCGCTTCCCCTCACGAACCCGACTAATACGCTCATTTACCACGGATATTATTTTAAACGGTGCTTCCGAGCGACCCACAAATTTGCACACGCAATAAAACTTAATCTGCATCTGCAGCCTGTGAAATGGTGTGGGGACGCCGGGGCGTTCGCTTCACATCATCCCCCGTATGGTTTGCAGAGAGTAAATCTGGAGCCCAGATTTCTACAGATTGTACCTGTCCCCATCTTCCCACAACCATCCTCAAACCCAGAGGTCAGACTGGGTTGGAAGAGCTGCTTCGACAGCAGTGATCAGGCTGAACAAGGAGAGATGAAAACGTAAGAGAAGGGATCTTAAAACAACCCTAAAATGTGTTGCTTTAGATGGACTTCTCTTCTGCAAGCGTGATTTTTAATCCTGCATCCCGTGTTTTCTGCACACCAAGCCCTACACTGCCAGTTCTCTCTCTCTCCCATAATATTTGCTTCTTTCCAGAATATTTCCCCAGCCCTGTTTTGGCAGAGGAACAGTTCTCCCTGAACCACAAAGAAATCCTGTGAACGGGGGATTTCAGATTCTTCCCAAATACCCACAAACACCTGAGCCCGTTCACAGCCGTGTCTCAGGATCCGACCCCTTTTCACTGTGATGGGGACATCCCTCCATCCCACTGGGACAAGTAAACGGGGTACAGACCCCCAGATTGCCCTTGCTCCAGGTGCATTGGGGTATCATTTTTAGCTCCCAATTCCTAACAAATAACGAAGCTGGAGCAGGAGGATTTCGTTAGCGCGGAGAAGCGGGTGCTGCTTCATTCTCTCACCTCCAGCAACTCCCCATAAACCAGTCAGTGCTGCTGGGGACACACGATGGAGACATTGAAATGAAAAAGCAAACGGGGTGTCCATGCTGCAAACGTAGATATTAAATCTACTTAATGATCTACTTATATATTAAATAGATAAGTAGATCATTTAAATCCATCTCCTGCTCATACCTCCAAGAACACCGAGAACCTGAAGCACAGGTACTTTTCAGCTTTGTGAAAAACGACTCAATTTTTACCCAGGAAGATCTTACTCAAAAATTCCCTTATGCAAAAATTTTAAAGTAGGGGGGGAAAAAGTTCCTTTTATTAATGTATTTGTTCTCAAACGATTGTATATGAGAGAGAAAGGAAAAAAAATAAAAAGAGTGTTTATTTTAATCAAACCCAGAATATTTAAGCAGCTGAAATGGGTTTATTTTTCATGGTAAAAAGGGACATTTTGAAAACACTCCGTGAAACAAAAAAAAAAAATCAGCCCAAAATGCCTTGATCACAAAATAAATTATTTAGCTCTTATATAAACCCCGGCATGAAACGACAAACATTTTTGTCACTTTTGCACAGCCCTGATTACCGTGCATTATGCTTTCTAACAGCTTTTCCTAGCATCATCACTAATGGATTTTATAACATGCTTTATAACAGGTTATTAAGGAATATGGCTATAGCTGGTAATCGCTGTATAATATGAATAAAGCATTTAAGAAACGGCCCCTTCATTTAAACTGTTAACTGGGAAAACTGTGGCATTATAAATAACAGAAGTGAGAAGCATTTCTGGGGAGGGTTTCCATCTCCAGCCCTGCAAAAAAAAAATGTGTATTTGCACGTTTCTTCTTTTTTTTTCTTTTTTTTTCAAGACTAAAAACCCCATCCATTCATCACTATTCTTAAAACCTACTTTTGCCGCGATGCCCACGAGAAGCGAATCCCTCGAGACTATTTTCTTTTATATGATGAGTCATTTATTTTATACAATGGTATCATAAATTTTAAAAAAGTTCAAGCGCGCTGTGCATGGGCCATTGCCAAGTAACCGTGTCATCTCACGGCTGTGTTTACGGTCTCTCCTTCCCCACACCTCACTGTTTTGTCATCCCGTCACTGAATCATTTCGGGCTTGATCCTGCTCCCATTTAAGTCAATGGCAAAATTCCCATTGACGTCAATATGAACAAGAAACGAGCTATCTGGGAACGAGATGATATATGAAGGTGGATGTATATATCAAACCAGAGCTCGATGTTGAGTATCTAACTAATAATAAAAAATTATAGTCTGCTGTGATAGTAGGGGAATAGGAGGTGGGCTTGGGGAAGCGAGGAATAAAATTAACATTATAATTGGGCAGGTATTTATAAATCTGCATCCTGGAGGAGTTTTTAAATGTCTGTTAAAAATAAAAAATAGCTAAGAGAGCGGCTGTGGGTTTCTATGGAATGCTCACCCCAGCCCCATGGGTGCATCAGCATTTCATATCCTGCATCCCACATCCCGCATCATCCTGCATCCCGCATCATCCTGCATCATCTCGCACCCTGCATCTCACATCATCCTGCATCCCACATCCCGCATCATCCTGCATCCCGCATCATCCTGCATCTCACATCCCACATCATCTCACATCCCACATCTCGCATCCTGCATCTCACATCCTGCATCTCGCGTCCCACATCATCTCACATCCCACATCCTGGACCTCTCATCCCGTATCCCACATCTCATATTGCCCCGGCGGGTGCATGTCAGTCCCAACTCTGCAAGCAGGTGGCAGTGGCGACATTTCCCGACGAGGTTTCTCAGT
Source organism: Antrostomus carolinensis (assembly GCF_000700745.2). Classification (NCBI taxonomy): domain Eukaryota; kingdom Metazoa; phylum Chordata; class Aves; order Caprimulgiformes; family Caprimulgidae; genus Antrostomus; species Antrostomus carolinensis. Next base: position 21,368 of record NW_010330364.1, read on the forward strand.
TGGAAATGTCCAAAAGCCGGGAGGGAAGGAGGGAGGCGGGGGGAGAATAACCCTCAGTCAGGAACAAACACACAAAAATAAATAACATCTCGAAACGTTAACTTCTTTCCCTCTATCAGATCATTGTTAACAGCTAATAAAATATCAGTCTGCAGGGACACGAGATATAACCAATACCCTAATAAAGAGAGTCAAAGAAAGGAAATTAGATCTGCTGGGTTTTTATACCATTCGAATAAAGTGATGGATCTGAAGATTTGGACAATCGTTGCCTAAAAAAAATTAAAAGTGGAGCGAGCCGGCGCGCGCCGGCAGGTTGCTGAGGCACGAGGAGCTCCGCCGCAGATCAGATTCCCTCCCCTTGTAACTATCCCTTAATGTTTTTAAAAAGAGCCCATTAGCAAACGCCACATGGAAAATGATTCATTGGTGAAAACCCATATGAAAAAGTATTACGGTCTCTGCTCCTATATTGCAACGTAATTAATATCAATTGAATTAATCATAGTGAGTTAAGTGAAATGTTATTAAACAACGCACAGGCGCAAACATCGCGGCGTCTCCCCCTTCAGCCCAAATGTAACGTTTTCAATATTTGCCTGCAGCTGACAACAATAAATCCTCTTAAATTTGCCTTCCAAGGTCAGCGAGTGCGGGAGATGCATGTATATGATTTTCTAGTTTACCTGCTAAGGAGAGAGAGGGGTCAGTAAATTATACTCCCAATTCAGCCTAATTGAATAGACGAGTGGACGTCAGACTCGAAACTGGAGGGAGCACGAGGACACACTTGACAACATATATCTGTCACCCAAGACGAGAAGAGACAGGTAAATGGACTGACAGAGGGGAAAGATATACCGCACGTATAATAACCACCATGTGATGAGAAGAACAAGTGTTAAAGGAAGAATAACAGAGCCACCTCCATTATCTGGAAAGCAACTTCACTCATTTTTTTAATTAGTGGAACCTGCGGCTGACAAGGGAGGGCAAGATTGAAGACTCGCTGGAAGCTCATTACATATTCTCATCCTGGAACGTGTGGCGAGAGGCGATGTTTTTAAGCAAACCCAGTTGGTGTTTCTCTAGAGCAGGACAACTTCCAGGATTTGCCAAATGGGTAAAGAATGACAGGTTGATGTTTTTGAGGAAAAATAGATTCCCACTGCAAATCTGTTAGAGCAGCCAAAGCAGCAGCCCAGGGATTACACAGTGTTTGCTTTTGTACGGGCCTTTTACGCGCAGGTTTCGAGGTTCTTCATATGAGGAGGTTTAATGGCGTTAATCCTGTTTCACAGAGAGAGAAAGCGAGGCAAAGTCATTTGCTCAAAATTACTCAGTCGAGACCAAGAACCAATTGCTCTGACGACTGCTCCTGAGCCTGAACCGAAGGGATGAGCAGAGAGGAGCAGCAAGCAGAAGTACGGTGAGAAGCGGATGGATGAGTGAGGAGGGGAGACAAGGCATTTGTGTGAGAGCTCCAAGTTGGGTCTCTTCACAAGTCTGATCCATTAATACCAAAATTTCTGTACTAGACCTTGGAAAAGTAATAGCACCGCGGTGGTGTAGGAATTGAGGAAAAGAAGGAAAACTGGGAACCACAGAACTAAGTATCCTGTGATATTAACGCAGCAGTGTAGAAATACAACAAATATACTTGTCTTTTTAGAAGGGCGACCAGGAAAAGTTTGGTGAGACTTGAGAGACAAGCTGATTTTCCACAGCAGAGGTTCTTTAGTCAGAAATTTTTCCTTACATTGAGCAGCTCCTGCCAGAGCTCATCAAAACACAGTAGAAATGTTAGCAAGTTACTCCTGGAAAAAGGGAGAGTAGGAAGAGGAACGTTGAACGTTGTCATGCAGTTTAATCAATGAGCAAACCAAGGCAAAACATGTTCCACTCTTGTCTCGAACTCACCAGCAGAGTTCAAACAGAAACCAGCAATCTTAACTATTAATCTCATTTTAAGCCATAAGAAAACATATCTGCTTGCAGTACTACACAGCTCACCGTGATGGAGCCCATAAGCTTCATAACCTTCACTGTGTCATTAACTGTAGGGTCCAAACAAATGTTTTCAACAATATTTTGGTGAACAGCTGATGAAGCATCATTTAGTTGCCAAACATTCCTGTGCCCTTCCCAAAATAGCATGGTTCAAAGAAAATGTTGGAGACTCTTGAAGACAAAGTGCAACCTTGAATGGACAGCAAGAGTTATCCTGTTTGACAGTCAACATAATTTTAAATCTCAAGACTAGAAGATGAGAAAACTGCTGATGGGGTTACAGGACATTCTGGCACTAGCAGGGGACAGAGATGAGAGAACACAGTCTGAAATCAAGCTGCAAAGTATCCTTAAATCCAAATACCACAGGAAAGTTCTCCCAGGCTAGCTATGGATCAAGTTAAGATGGTGCCACCCCATCTTCCTGCCACCACATCGTTCTTTGTGACCCCTGATGAAGGGGATGCCCAAAAGGCTGCACTGTTGAAGAAAGTTCCATCCTCACCACCAGATCTCAGTCTCTGGTGCTGGTGAAGAGTCTTGTCCACAAAACATGGCAATTCTTCCACCTGGCTGAGAGCAAGACCTGGGACTGGCCTGTTCCCCCCCAACAGGGACAGCTTCAGAGAAGCTCTTTGGATCAGTGTTTCACACCATCCCTGAGAAGTTCCCCATGCACCTGGAGAGGATGAGCAGCATCACCAGCTCAGCACATTTGGCTTTCACTGTCTTCAAAGTCATGACTCCTGAAGTTACAAGACTGTTTGAGGATCCTGACCACCATTTAAGCAATGGTCTGGCAGCCACAGTGGAAAAGAAAGTTGGAAACCACCACTTCTTGGTTCCACCAAGGACAAAAAACCTGAATATTAAGATGATCTGCCCTTTTTAGGCCATGTCCAGTTCCAGTGGCCTGTCCTGTGGTACCATGAGATGAGAGAAGGCTGATATTAAAAATGCAAGGGAGGGTCACAACAATTCCAGCTCAGTTACAAAGTGGAACAGGAAGCAGGGAATGTCTTATGGTTAAAATTTCACAACTCGGAGAAGAGCAGGTAACCATGGCCCCTCCAATGGACCCGAGTCTGATGCTCAAGCTCTTCATAACCTGAAGCAGATCTGGGAACCTCCCTCTGGCTTTGGACTCTGCACGTGACATGGAGAATGAGGACATGGGAATTACTGAATTCACAGAATTTTATGGACAATTTCTATTGACATAGTGCTTTGGAAGGATGTTTTAAGAGTCCATAAGGTACCACGGGAATACACAGAAGGGACCAGAGGAGACCAAGCATTACTATTACCGCTCTGGGACTTTCTTCTATGTAATTCCACTATAGCCAGTCATTCAATTTTAATCATAACTAATGCAATGCCTTTTACAAGAAGAGGTCGTGCTATATTCTAATCCATTTTGTAATTAAGCATAAATTTTAAAGAATCAATTGAATACAACAATGAACTCACAGTTTACCCAATGCCTTTGCTGCCAAAGGGTGTCCCTCTGCAATTAACAGACTTTAAAAGACCTGGCTAAAGGACTGAAAATGCTCCCAACCTCTGGCACGTCGTCTTATCTGGGAAACAATGTAAAGAATAAAGCAGCAATGCCATAAAGATAAGGTGGAGGGGTAGGAGGGGGGGTTTTAAGGAAATATTTAAGAACAGAGAAAAAGGATGATCTGATTTGGAACTGAGCAGGAAAGGGAGGTTTTGACCCCTAAGAGGAAAATCCTTTGAGGTGCTTGGAAGAGACGCTGTAAGAACTTCTTTAGCTTTCATTTGGGGCATCTTCCAGTTCCTCCTTCTGCCTTTTCCACTGGTCAGAGCCAGGATGGACCCAGTCCTGCACATACTGGTGGGAATGGTCCTTTCCATCATCCAGTTTACAGTACTGGGACTGTCCAGGCAGGTCCGTGGTGGGAGGTATCAGCAGGGTCTGGACAGGGATGTGCTTTGTCTGATTTTGATGAAGTAGCAAAAGAAGCATAATGAGCCCCTCAGGTCTGATTCTCTTCCCTGTCCAGGGGAAAATAATTTAGCCTGAGAACTTGAAATTGGAGTCTGGAGAAGATGAGATGTCTCTCTCTCTGCAGTTTTGTTAATTTAAACTGGACTTTATTAGGGATGATTTTAAAATATAAACATTTTAAACCAGAGCCAGGATTTTAAATGTACTAAACAGTCTGGCTGCAGGAGTTTGGACTGCTGCAGAAATTGCTGCCATTTGCAAAATTTGGACGCAGACACTGGGATGATTTCAAGCACCTCCACCCCCCAGGATGAGCCCTGCATCCTGGCTCCAGCTCCACCACCTGCATCCGTTGGAGTCTTGGGTGACCCAGCCGGGTCGCTGTCAGCAGAGGGCAATGAAGGCCACACAGAAAACCCCACGTTAGCACCACCCAGAAGACAGAAAGTCGAATTTTTTTCCATCCCCAGTACAAAGCCAACAGCCCCCAAATCCATCTCCTTTCCCAAATCTAGGATCAGATTTCTTCCCCAGCTGACAACACAATATTTTTGCTCGTGCTTACGCAGGGCAGAGCAAAGTCTCCCCTCCCATAGAAATACTTTCTTTGCAGCGAATGCTCCCTTCAGGCACACAAGCACCAGCCTTCCCAAACTCCCCCCGCGCTCGCCCTGGGGTCAGGATCCATCCCACTGTCTATTCATCAGCGCGGAGTCCGGGGAGAGATTTCATTTGCTTTCTTTCTTTCTTTTTTTAAAGCAAAGATGAACACCGTGTGCGCTTCAGACCCTGGCAGTCGAGTCCTCAATGACAAGACTCGATGCAAATACAGTTGCTAAGGAGAAAATATTGCTCTCCTCACGTCATCCTAAAAAAAAAAAATACTAATTAAAACCAACCCCGTCGCTCTCGCTGGGTACCAAAGCGATGCGAGGCAGTGAACTCCACGCGGTCAGCCATCAGCAGCGGGAACAGGCTGGAATGATTTGGTTTTGACCGCCAGATGACCTCGAGGGCTGCCCGGCCTGATGGACAGTTGGACCATTAGTCCTTTTAACACACATTCTTTTCCCCGAAATGCAGACATCACTCCGTTGGTTCGTGGAGAGAGAGAGAGAGAGAGAGAGATCTAAACCAGCCATGACCCTGCCCGCTGGGTTATGGGCCCTAAGGCGAAGGGGAATTCATTCGGGGAAGGCAGGCGACAGCTCTCCTTTCACAAAGAGCCCCCGAAACCCCAAGCATTCTCCCCAAGCCTGAGAAAACCATGACACGCCACGGCAGCCCCAGGAAAGGAGGGTACAGAGCTCCGCATTCCCGTCCCCGCGCCCCGCAACAAAAGGGAAGAAGCAAATCTCTTTGTGTTTCGTGATGTTGAGATTGTTTTGGGTTTTTTCTCCTTTTTTTCCCCTAACCCAAATAAACACTAAATATCCTCACGGTACCATTTGGGAACAGCCGTGCTGCTCTGTGCTCTTTCATCAGAGAAGCTGAAATCCCAATTCCTTTTTTATTTGTCCCCCTCTCTTCTGCCAAGGCATAATTTTTTGGTCTTATTATTCCAAGTAAAATGAGGGAAGAGCCAACGAGCCCTGCTGCTAATAGACCAGAACAACCTATTAATCCAGAGCAAAATTAAGCAGCGCAAAGGTTAGGGAAACGAGAGTCTTGCTGGTTTTTAACCTCATAACCGAGGCCTGAGCCGAACGCCTACAGATTAAGAGAGTTTCTTCTATGGACTTTAATGAGATTTAGGCCAGGAGATTTAGGTGTAATCAAGAGTCAGTAGATATCTAGAGGTGTTTGGCCTAAATAAAACCAGAATTTCAGCAGTATCTCCATTTTTCTGTCACCTTGCTGCAAAACTGAGAGCAAACCGGTAGTGCCCACAGCTGCCTCAGTTTCCCCAACTGGAAAATGAGGATGATAACTAATCCTCCTCCATCAGGTTTATCACAAAGAGCACTTATTAAGTGAGTCAAAACTACCAGATGGAAGAGAATAAAACCCACAAATTGCTGCAAATACACTGTTATTATAAACATCTACTCTGCCTGAATCAGGAGCTTAAAAAGATGTCAAATTCTATTGGTAAAATTAATACAAAACAACAATGTATGATTTGAGGTGGAAGGGGCATTGATAAGAGGGAGAGGGATTTTCTGCTCCCTGCCCCAAAGACATCACTCATTACAACTAAAAATAAAATGAGTAAATGAATACAGATGCCAAGCCCACAACATGGGGGCAAAAAATAAAATAATAATAATAAATAATAACAAAATAATAATAAAATCTCCTTTTGCAGTGGCCGCAGCAGACAGAGTCTTGCCTGTCCCGAGCCCATTTTCATCTCCCTCTTGGGATGACTGACAAGCTGCGCTGAGCTAAATGAGGAAACATCTGTTTGACTTTCCAAAAGCTGGCACTGGGTGCCAAAGCCCAAATCCTAAATGCCACTTTCACAAAATCTGACCCTCTCTGGCTGGAAACAGCCCAGCTGGGGCAGAGGCAGCAGCACATGGGGTCAAAACCTCCAGACATTCTTATTACTCAAGATCTAAGCTCAGAAAGGAAGGTGCACTGAAAACACAAGTGCTCAGCCCATTTTCCCCTGTGCCAGGAGAGAAATGGGATTGCAAAGGGCAAGCTGAGCCCCGTCTCCCCACACAACCTTCCCCACTGCAGCGTGTTTCGTGCTGGAAGCCCAAGAACGTGGGGAGTGTTATACTTAACAGGAGGCAGAGAGAAACTTCAGATGCCTCCAGCCTGCTCTATGTCCAGGAAAACCTTCCAGGGGCCTTTTAATTATTTTTTTAAAGTTGCTTCCCACAGTCCCTGACATTTTGCAGGCTGCTGGCTGTTTGTTTTCTCTAGCACGGTGGCTGTACAGTAGAGTGTGCCTGACCCCTGCACTCCAGCAAGAAGTGTGTCTAATGCTCCTACAAGGTAACCTTTTCACTGGAGTTTTCTTGGGTGACCCCAGAGTCCCATCTGTCCGAAGACTAACTCCTACGGCATGTGGAAAATGCAGCTGGCCTGTCTCCAGAATGCCTCCTGCAAGACCGACCCATCTGTATCTTTTCTGCTTTATCCAAGTTTGCAGTATGGCATATTTCCCCCCTTCTCCCTCTGTACAAGCTCAAAAATTAACTCTTTCTCCCCAGGCAGAGAATTTAGTTCAAGCAAAATGAGCTGAGTAAATTAGGAGTAAATTTAGACTGACTTGAACCCGCACAAATCCGCAGCGACTTAAACTAAATTGTATTCTGAATTTACTTTCTAATGGTTAAGAAAATAATCCATCCCTTTATTCCCTGCCTTCCCCCAGGAGGGTTTATCTATCTCATCTCCTCTCCAGTCCCTCTCCAGCAGTTGGCAGAGCTGACACTGCTACGGGGACAATAAGATGCTGCTGGTATTGCTTAAGGGACAGGCTAAGAACGGAGAGTTGCCCGATTGCGGCGATTACTGATAAACTACAACCACGAGGGGATTTTAGGGAAATGATCAGCTGGGTGGGGGCTGTACCATGGAAGAGTGCATTTCCACTTTGCTGAAAACAATAGCGTGCCTTGATTCTTTGGGGAATCTTCTTAATAGTGAATTAGTGGTTGAAGATCTCCGGAGCACGACCAGAGGGATGCTCAAGCCCGGGAGGGTGCAGATTGCCAGCATCGGTCTCTGTTCAGGTTTATACACGTTCTAGCAATTAGCCAAATATTTGTGAATTGCTGAGAAATCCTCAAGCCCAAGGGGAGAGTCAGTGGGCACAAAATGGTGGCATTCAATGGCCAGCCGGCAATTTAAAACTGCTTTAAAATAAAGGAGGAAAAGGGCAAAATAAAACTGCATTTGCTTTAACAGCTCTTTGCTGCCTCGTCCTATAGTTTGGGGATTTCCCTCTGCCTCCCTAGGAAACCCTGGATAAACCCAAGGAACAGGGATTGACATTCAGATATGTTTGGCCACACTCGTGAAATTCCTGGTTTTCTGCTTCATTTAGATGAGTAACATTTAAAAACAAACACCGCAGCGATTGCCAGAACCCACAAAGCTGTCCTTGCACCGCTCCTCTGCAGGCTCAGCACACCTGAGAGGGGCAGAAAACCTCCCATTTATTTATTTTAACAGAACTAGAATTGCATTTTACGATGAAGGTGCAGAATCCAACTCCAAATTACCTGGGAGTGAGGATCCAACACCCACAGGCATCTTAGAGAAATCCCAACTTTCATTAACAAATTACAACTGAGCTTCGGTTCCCTCAGGCTAAAACACATAATAACCCGAGAATTAACTTCAATGTATTCACAGGATTAACGTTGTACCAAGGGTTGATAATTAAAAGAATCCTGATAAAGACTCTGCCAAAAATTAATTAATAAAAAGAGAAATAACAGTGTAACGTTAGATCTGTGGGTTTGATACTCCAGCTCGTGTAGTTCAACAAATCTCTTCCGCTCGTCCCAAATCTGGCACTTGAGTGATGTAAAAACTTTCGGAAGGGCAGTAAGTGTGGCTGGCTTAGCAAAGCAGAGCTTTTCTATCCCGATTAAGCTCTGACATTTGAAATCCAAGGCAGCTGCTCTGCTTAGCTCGACCTCACTCCTTCCCCCCTTTCCCAACAGCCCATCGCTCCCTCCCTCGGTCTTTTATTTTTAAACTTCAAGTTTTTGCAATCAAGAAAAAAAAATAGCAGCCATTAGAAACACTAGTTAGGGACTTAGTCCAAAATCAATTTTAATTAAAAACACACAGCTTTAATGTTGAACATGGTCATTTTTAGCAGTGCTGGTGGCTAGACGATCTGCACGGTCTGGCCACCATTTATATGCAAGGAAGGACTTTCCACCAGGAACAACCCTTGTTATTAATGGGGGGGCTGGAGGTAAAGCCCTGGGGGTCAGGGGAACCCTCTTATGGCCATCAGCTGTCTCTAAACGACGTTGGGGTCACAGCACCTAACGACTGGATGTATTTCATTTTGGGGAGGGGGGATCCATGGGTGAGAAGGGGCAGGCGAGGCGGGTGTGGGGGTAAATAAACTGTACAGACGAGCGCCGCGGTTTTACGAGAGCTTCTGTGACCCAGAGTCAGTTGGTCACATGCAGCCGGTGCCCATTACCAAATCAATAAGCATTAAATCAACCTCATTTTCTACTATTTAAATTAACTATAACTGTTTTAATTGCAGATTCATAGCCTGCAAACTGCTTATTACGCTTTACATTATAGCTGAGATTTGCTTGCACGTTACAGACCATTGAGAGCACTCTACAAACCCAACCCTGCTGAAACCTTCCCCCCCTTCCCCAGCCTTCGGCGTACAGGAGGAGACCCATTAAAACCAGGAGAAGCAGGGAAGGGGAGGGAAGGCTGGGAACACACAGCGTGGGAGCTCAGCACAGGGTAACGGTCACCACAGACCGTAGCAGGAGGCTGGAAATTAAGGGCTTGTTCTTGCTCCCACAGAAGATGCTGCCGTGCCTGGCAGCAGTCGAGGTCCCAACTCGAGGGGCTGCGGGTGGAGGTTGGTTGTTCTAGGGGAGCCACGTTGTGTGGGGTGCACCTCTGGGGACTGGAAAGTGGGGTCCCTTAGCACCCAGATGAGGTTATAAGGTTATAAATCCTAAAGAAGAGCCTGCGTGCAAAATGGTAGTGACTTTCATCAGCACAAGAAAGAGAAGATGAGACATCCCAAAAAGTGGTGGAAAGAGAAGATGAGACACCTCAAAGTGCAAAATCAGGGACATGGGTGAGCCTGGGCTGTCCCTGAGGTGGGGCTTTAGGTCCAAGGCTGAACTCTTGGAGACAGGACCCAAGTCCCAAGAAAAGAAGAGTTAAGGCCAGATCCTGCAAATTGGTGCAGCACCCGGCAGGATGGAGCCCACCTGCTGGTGCAAACAACAGCACAAGGCTTGGGGCTTCACCACACGAAGGTGCCCTTGCTCAGGTCTTTATTGCATTTCTACCTAATTTTCAAATCACTCTCCAGCAAAGCACAGACATATTTGATTAAAAAAATTTACCCCTCCCATCCCATTGTTAAGGCAGGAGCTCTTTAAACAATCTTGGAAAGTTTTCATCTTTCCTAGGGAGTGTAACACCCTGGGTTTGGCCCCGAACATCATTCTGGCATTCTCATCTTCTTCCCATCCTGTCTCTAAGACAAGGAATAGTCTGTAGGTAAACGGGAGTTTGTTAATTTTTTATGGATGTCAGTCTCTTGACATTAGTGCTAGATAGACTAGTCCCTGGGTCAGTGGCAATGACCCCAGCAGCACTAAAACATGCACAGAGTAAACACTCGAGGGTGGGCAGCGAGGGGGTTATTCTACAAGGAGTTTGCTCGGCGCTGCCTGCAGCCTCCCCTCGCTCGACAAAGCTCTGCGGGCGTACGGGGCCCACGGGCAGTGAGGGGAGTCCCCGAGTGGCTTCTTGGAGCTTTAAGAGCAATGAGCTCCATTCAACAGACTTGGCATTGCTGATGAGAAGCCACCTCGCCAGAAGCAGAGGTTGACGTGTGTCTTTCTTCCCCAGCTCTCTGAGGGACAACTTTGTCCCATAGTTTCTCACCTGCTTGTTTTTACATCTCAGCTCGGCACCGAGGTAAATGGATCACACACTGCAAGTTAAGAGTGACCTCTGCTCTGCTGAAGCCCCTGTTCCTGTACCATCAGCCAGTGACACCAGCAACAAAACTGGGATCAAGACCAGATATAAGGAATAAATTGTCTACACCGAGGGTGGTGAGATACTGGCCCAGTTTGTCCAGAGAAGTGGTAGATGCCCCATCCCTGGAAACATTCCAGGTCAGGTTGGACTGTGCTCTGAGCAACCTGATCTGGTTGAAGATGTCCCTGTCACTGCAGGGGGGTTGGACTAGGTGACCTTTAAAGGTCCCTTCCAACACAAACTGTTCTCTGATTCTATAAATACTTCCACCCAACGTCATGGGTTGACTCAAGCAGCCTCGAGTATTTCCACAAGCACAGTCCAATCTCCCATCATCAACAGAAGAGCTGTCATGAGAGGGTACAGGCAGCACAAGAGAAAAGGCACCTATCAACGCTATGGCAAGAGGAGACTGAGGAGCAGAGGGGCACATCCAGCCTTCCCCACTCCCACAATGACCAGGGCTGTGTGCACGTAGGAGTCCACCCAGCTCCAGGATCTTCAGTTCACCATCTCCTGAAGCACCTTCCTTGTGTTTCTATCCTCCTCCTGCACCAGCACAGCCCCAGACCACAAAGCTCCTGACTGAGCAACTGGGCTGAACTCCCAGCTCTCTAATAAGGTTTTCTCAGCATCACCAGATCTGTCTTTGGTTTTATTTTATTTTGTTCTTGTTTGGGGTTTTTTTTGCCAGGCCAGATCACCCAGGGAAAGATCAAATGTTTAATACTGGCACACAGGCTGCCCTTCATGGAGAAAGCTGTTTACAGGATCTTGGTCCAATCTCTTGGGTCTAAAAAAGAAATTTAATTCTGGGCTCCCAGATTTTCTATCTGCACAGCTGGCTCCGTAACAGGAATTCTGCATGCATGCTGGGTTTAAGCCGGGACTACTTTAACATCTAATTTCAGCACAGCAAGAATTAGCTCATCCATAAATGACAGCAGGCCTGCAGCTCCTCTGTCCTCTCAAATGCCCAAAGCACAGATTAGCGATAAAAATATCTGATTTTCTAGATGCTATACTTGATAATAAGCTAGTGAATTCCCCTGGATGGATTTCTTAAACAGTCCCTGTTACTCAACAACCTGCCTTCCCCGAGAACTGTAGTTTCCAAGGCTACACCAGTGGACAACCCCCCCTCATCTGTCCCCCCTAGACCCCAAGGTACAGTTCCACTGGGACAGTTAATAGCAAGGATTAGTGAGCTAACCAATATCATGACTCTCTCCCGTGTATTTCCCTGGTCTCCATTACTGCCCAGAGCGCTGACGGAGCTGTCTGAGCACTTTGCAGTCATTAACGTCCCCCAGAGCGCGAGGGGCCGTTATTCCCATCCTACCCACAACCGCGCCGCGGCTCCATTTCCCATGAACCTGCAGAAAAATTCAAGGCAGAGACCTGCTCACGAGACAGAGTAGCCCATCAACCTCGGACTCCCTCCCCAACCTCCTCTTCCTTCACTAGTGGAAGAAAAGATGGTATTAAAAGGAACATGTAAATCAGTAAATAATTATAACCAGACTTGGAAGCCAAAGAGACACCAAAACCTGCTGATATTGTTCCATGGAAGATGTTTCTATCCTGTTCTCTGGGTTCTCAAGGTGAAGAGCATGGAGAGGACCCTGTAAGCTGCCTCCTACACAAGTACCTCTTCTCCCACCACCCAACTTTGCTCAAACACCATCCTCAGGCATCAGTCCAAGGGAAAGACATCCACCACGCTGGACAACCTGCTTCCAGGATGGGCTGTGGAGCTTGGCTGGGCACACTGGGGAGCTCAGCTCTTGGGCAAGTAGGTACAAGCTTGACTCATCACATTCCCAGCCTGAGCAATGGTGAATAACACACAGGACCCCAGAGAAAGCGGAGAAAAATGAGGTGATGCCCAGGGCTCTAATAGGGAGGCAAAGGTCCCCGCCCAGGTAGGACAAAATGTGCAATAAAATTGGTGGATTTGGCTTAACAGGTAATTACAGAGTTAATAAAACCAGGCTCCTTGACACGATAGGTCCTAACGATACAGCCCGTGTCATGGGCACTAAGTGACTTTTTACTTTGCTGCTCATTGATCCAGCAGACGGTAACAGCCCCGAATTGGATCGATGCAGCTGTCCAGGCTGGCAGCGAGGCCGCGCGCTCGCAAACCGCACGACATTTCACATGAAGAAGTTTACTGCTCTTGCACTGTGACCTGTTTGGAAATGAAACATCTGGCCATTTACCTCTCCTGCTTTTAATACAAAGATTAATCCATGCTATGAACTATTTGCTAGAAAGATCCATTTTCTTTTTTTTTTAAAAAAAAAAGTAGCAGCGAGTTGTTATTGCAAAGGGAAAGGGGCGGCTTTTTGTGTGTTTGGAAAGTTTTATTTTAATTTAAAAGTTCTGGAATTTAAAAAAGAAAACAAAACAAAACTCATTTAAGAAGCAATTCTGGGTCAGGGAATACAACCTGAGATAATTTCTCTCTGTCCTACCAATTCCCCAACCAAAACTTTTTCATTTTGCATTTGAAAAGAAAATTTCAATTTTTTTTTGCTAAAGAGACCATTTTTATGGCAAGAGGTGTTTACTGCAGGTGTTTACTGTTTTCCCAGCAGCTCGAGCACACATGACACACAAACCCCAAGTGCTTGAACAGAAAAGCAGGTTGTCTGAGCAGCCCCAGGGTGGATGGATGCCCACAGATGGGACCACAGCCCAAAGCTGTCCCCAGGGCTGGGGCACATGTGTTCTGGCCACCCTGGGGTCCTACAAGACCCAAGCTCAACGGCCACGGTCCCTGTGCCAAGCCAAGGCACTTACTCATTCCCTCTCCTCTGTCAGACACAGCATTTCATCGAAATTCTTCACTGTGAGGGTGGTCAGACACTGGAACAGGTTGCCCAAGGAAGTTGTAGATGCCCCCTCCCTGGAAGTGTTGAAGGCCAGGCTGGATGAGGCTTTGAGCAACCTGGTCTAGTGGAAGGTGTCCCTGCTGATGGCAGGGGGGTTGGAACTAGATATCTTTAAGGTCCCTTCCAATCCTAACCATTCTATGATTCTATGAAATCCTAAGAGATTAAATCCTTTAAAACAACTTGTGTTAAATTTGGCTGAAATTGGCCAACAAGTTAAAAAAGGACGAGGGAAAGCGGTAACACCCGGGCAGGTGGGGCAGGAGATCAACTTCACCCCTCTCAGGAAACCCAGATAAAAGCCAAAATTAAAGCAGCCAACTTTCAGGCAGGAAGCAAAGCGTGCAGGAAACATTTCTCCTGGTTTGATCTCCCCAGGTACAAATACCTGCAGGGCAACGAGCAGAAGCAAAGCCAGGGCCCAGGCCATGGAGTCACCCCTGGAAGGGGACAGGAATGTCACCACAGCTCACTGCCTCATTTTTCACCTGCCCCAGCGCAGCACACCTGCAGCTCACAGCCCTCACCCCTGGTACAAACAACCGAAACAAAGAAATACGGTTGGATTAATATTTAACAGTGCCACCCGGGCATCTTTAAACATTACACAGAATATATTTACAGCTTACTTTAGAGTTACTCCAGCTCTAGAAAGTTTCCACAAAACCAGTCACCCGTGCTCTGCCTAAGTGTGTGTTTTGTGTTGCTGGGAAGAAAACGATTCATTAGGAGTTGGAATTCCACGTGGCCTCGCATGAGCAGCTCGAATCTGATGGAGAGGAAGCACGGTCTGCTGGGGCCAGCACCAGACTGGAACTGGGGTGACTGGGCTCAAACATCTGCTCTGCCACTGAGTCCCCAACAGCCCTGGGCACATCACTGAACCTTCAACACACCTCTGCTCCCCGACCACCACATGGGGTATGGCTAGTATGATCAGGAAGATGTTAAAATAAAAAAAGAGAGGGATGTGAGGTCCTTAGAACTGCGGTGTACTGGGGAAAAGAGAGAGCTGCAAGAAATGCCACCCTGGTCCTTGGCGGGGTCGATGGGGAAGAGGTTCCCAACTCTGGCTGACTCACCTGACACAATTGCCTGGATTGGAAAAGCCCTTTAAGATCAAGTCCAACCATAAACCCAACACTGACCAGTCTCCAACTAACCCATGTCCCTCAGCACTATGTCTACACGACTCTTCAATCCCTCCAGGGATGGGGACTCCACCACTGCCCTGGGCAACCCCTTCCAATGCCTCAGAACCCTTTCAGCAAAGAAATTCTTCCTCACATCCCATCTCAACTGCCCTTGGTGCAACTTGAGCCCATTTCCTCTTGTCCTGTCACTTGTTCCTTGGTTGAACAGACCGAACACTATGACTTTGATCACCTATCATTAAATCTCTTTAATTGTGTGGAGCTGGCACAGTCTCACAAAATATCTTCGGCAAAACATTTTTTTGGCAAAAATGCTCATGCAAGGCCAGGTCCAGCCACCACTTCAGTAGTGCAGCACATGTACATCCAGGCACGTTTCCTCTGCTGGGATTGCAGTAGCTTGTGGAACTGGGATTTCTTGTTGATTTTGCAAATCTGAGTCTCACAAGCATCCCATAATACCCATCCTCAAAGGGAGGACAAGCACCAAGTTATCTGCAGGGACTCAGAATCAGCAATGTTCCACTGAGGCCAAAACACAAAATCCTTGAGTGCAAAGCTGAAGCCTGTAACTTATTTCTAACTGGAAGAGGGGGGAAAAAAAAGAAGTATCTCAGCATCCTTTGCAGAATAAGTGCATGAAGCTAAACATGAGCTCGATAAACACATCTCCCTGGACCAGACACATCTGTCTGGCTCCTGAATTACCAATTTCTGAGCCTGGTTGGGATAGGTGACCAGTTCTTAGCCATTACATCAACGTTTTCCCTCCAAGAAGACAAGCCTGTCAAATTTTTACAGCTTCATATGTAGAGACCAGATACACACACACAGCGGGACAAGAGAAATGAAAAACATCCAGTTGCTTCTTTTACAAGCCTTTCTGCTTTAACTAAATATTTGCAATATGTTTATACAGAGTGAGCTGCATGACCTTTTATAGAGCGAGCTGAACAAGCATTAGCTCCGCAGCTCTCGCTATAAGCCAGTCCTCTACAGAGTCCTAGGAACCACACGTTAAAAACGCAGTCATCATCCTTCCCCCCACCCTCGTTTTATTGATGAAGGAAAGGCAATGACTGCTCTTTCAAAAACATTGCTGAAGATTCATCTAAATTGTCTTCTTTTTTTTTTTTTATCCTGACTACAAGATTTCTGAGAGGCACAAGAAAGTGCAATACAAATACCAAAGCGCTTTCCAATACAAATTATTAACTGTGAGCATTATCTGAGGCACTGCAGATGCCAACCAAGCGTGGGCACCGTATCAGATGGAGTTAACAGGGACAGTTAACCTCATGTGGAAACTCTACAATCTGATATCAAACTGGTTTAAAAACCAACCAAGTCTAGTTTGGGTTTTCTGTACCTATTGCATACATAAGCATATCATTTAAGAGCACCCATCCAAGGGGGACTGCACCCCCTGAGACAAAGAGATTTAGAAATTGGATTCAAATACTCCAGCTCTGTGGCTGGGTGCTCACTCAATTAAAAAAAATAAATCAAGGTCAGGGTTATGCAATGCTGGTTTTCACTTGCACCCTCTTGGCTAAAATAGAGAATTTATTCCATTTCCCCTCGTAGGACTGTCCCCTTTGGAGCCAAAGAGGAGACCTTGGTAGCTTTGCCTTGCTGCTGACACGGCCCTTGCCGAGAACTAAGGGACTGTCAACGTGCTGCATGACAGAAAATGCAATATCGGGTATCGCACAAAAGGATGGTTAATCTCTAGAGTCCTTCAAATGTCTTATAAAAACTCCCATATATAAATAATATCCGTATGGAAGTAGAGGTCCCTGCAGAGATCAGGGCCCTATCACGCAGGGTGTTTTATGTACACGTTGAAAAAGGCTGTCTATATTCAGAGGAGATTATATTTTAAACAGAAGATAATGAACCTCATTTTGCAGGTGGGGACAGAGACATAAAGATAATTTGCGCACGCAGAATCCGTTGCTAAGCCAGACGCCGCGCTCGGATCCTCTTATAGGTCCAGTCCACTGCCACAGCCACCAAAGCATCCTTTTTCTCCCTCAATACTGTTGTGTAATGTTGCCAAGTTCCTCCGGAAAATAACCCATGCTGTTACGTAGCTAAACTGCTATTCTGGGGCAAATTCTCAGCTCGGTGGTGCCGGTGCAACCCTGCTCACTTCAGTCTGGCTGCAGCGGAAAACCAGGCGAAATTTGGCCCTCGGGCACCTCTAAAAATAATTGGAGGTGAGAAAAACACAATAGTAGAACATGCAGCTTTTAAAAGTATACATAAAATATTTAGGAAAAAAAAATATAAATAGATAAATTATATATGTGTATACAATGCCCAGAGATGCCTCGATTTATATGATACGGTTTCCTGAGAGCAGTACAGCTCCAGGCAACAGAAATGAGAAGTCAAGCTGAACAGCAATACTGTATCCCAGAGATTGTGACATCTTATAACAGGGAACAGAGGTGCCCCTGGGGCACCCCGTAAAAATTATTACCAAGCAGCAAAACAACAATGTAAGTTAATTTCATTGAAATTAACAGTAGTTTCCTCCCCTTGAGCGCACGGAGAGGTATAATCAGAGCGAAAGGGGAGGGGGGAGACGTGTAAAGAGTCAAGCAGTTGGAGTGGCTAAATCACACAAATGCTTTAGAGAGACTTAAAACCAAACAAAACTATTTCAGGATTTTGGACTGATGGGTTAAAGGGGGAAAAAGAAAAAAAAAAAGAGAACTGTTTAAATGATTGCTCTATCTTGCCTTTGAAAGCTTTAAAAAAAGAAACTTTGCTTCTGCTTTAACTACATTTTCCTCCGTCAAACCCAAATATGACAGCAGGGCTGCTTGGTGCTGGTGGAGCTGCTCGCTTTTCCCTTCAGTAAGGAGATAGCTACATCTCTGTGGTATTTCTAACAGACACAGGATTTCACACGCATCTAATCTATCAGTGAACCCCGTCCCAGGAAAAACACTTTGGTCCAGAAATGGATTTTTGCATGCTGTAACTGCTGCTGTGATTTATCTGAACTGGATTACAATAATTATATTAGTACATACTTCTACAGTGAGTGTAGTTAGACCAGAACAGATCTGGTTTATGTTGGTACAACTTGTTTACTTCCTCTGGAAGTATTCTGGTACCAGTGCCTCCACGTCAACGGGTCGTATGTCTTAATGCATCGTTAAAACAGTACGTGAGCGTGCAGATATGCCTTTAATAGATGGAAGCTCTGACTCTTTAAAAAGACAATCCCCATTCAAGAAGTACTTACACACATGGTTAAGCCGCGCTGACTTAATTTGTTAAGTAAAGGCTGTTTTAAGCATATGCTTAAATATTTCACTGCAATTGAGGCCACAGGACATGGGAGTTGCTCTGCCGAGGAGGACCAGCCGCGTCAGCGAGGACCAGACGGGGAAGAGCTGCACGGACCAGGCTGTGTGCTGGAGGAGCAAGGCCCTATTAAACACTTACAATGTGCAATTTAAAAAAAAAAAACAACCCAGACAATCCTTTAAAGAAGAGGAAAGTTACTGAGGATGGAATACTAGAACTTGAAGAGCAACTAAACTAGGGAGCAGTTTGCTTTGACTCTACCTCCGTAGCCTTAGTTCTTACTCCTTCTTCTAACCATCATCCCCAAAAAATCACTTTCCTACAAACTCCTCTTTTTTAAACACAAGGGTAAGAGACAAAATGTCCCCTAGTGATAATGAAACGAAAGGGAAAATACTTGGAAATTCAAAATGAAGACCGAAAGCCTTTCGTCATGTCCTC
>NW_010330364.1:39872-40523 GCF_000700745.2 Antrostomus carolinensis
CAGTAATATATGAGGCAAACAGGGTAACATATCACAGGCATCCAGGACATCTGTAATGCCAGGGTCAAAATGCCATGCACAGAATTGTGCCTTCTCCCTCCGGGCAAAACTCTCCCAGGCAGATTTTCAGCTGGTGTAAATTGCCCAAACCCCATAATGAAGTTATGACAATTTACAACAGCTGAGGATCTGTTCATCTAATGAAGAGAAATACTGGGAGGAGGGAATGAATTAGTTTTAAGTTAAGAGCTCATTGCAGAGCAGGCACAAACATCTTTAAGAGATCCCTAAGAACAGTTCTCTTATCTAAGAAATGGAGAAAGAACAACAACATCTCTTCCTGAGCAACGGGATTTTTCCTCTCCCCTTCAGCTGAAGGATGGGATTCAGTAAAAAGCTTCTCACAAAAGCAGGGAAAAAATGATCTGCAAGTAAGCGAAGATGTAAATAGTATTAAAAAAAGGGGCTTCACTTTTCTTCTGGGCTGTGGGTTGTTTTTTTTCCTGTTTCCCTCAAACAGGAAAGCCATCCACGCTGCCCATATTTCACTCCTGACAGTCCCTTCCATCACTGGAACAATAGCCCTGCGCGGCTGACCAGGGTCACAACCACGCCGGCGCTTTCCCAACGCCACCGTATCGACAGAAAACA
>NW_010330365.1:0-7101 GCF_000700745.2 Antrostomus carolinensis
CATTCTATGATTCTATGATTCTAAGATGCTGCAAAGCAAGTCACTAATTTAACTGTTTACCTGGGTTTAATTTCTGTCACCTTCTGATCCTGATCAAAGGCATTAGAATCCTTCTGTGGGTTCATCGGATCAGTTTTCTTGAGAGTTTCTGTCTTGGTGACTTTTTTTGAGGAGTTCACATCATCATCACTGAGGAAATCACTTAAACTGGAATCAGATTTCTGAAATGGAAATAATGCACAGAAATTAAGAAGTTCACTGTCATTGTTGAGAAAGATACACAACGGTCATGACAAATAAAGAAAAAATTAAACAACTTGGGGATTGCATAATTCCAAACAATTTAAGTTGTATCAAACTTTCTCATAGAGGTATTAAAAAGTCTTCATGGACAGCCACAATCCTAGCAATTTCCAAGCTCACTGTTTGACTTTGTAGTCTTAATAATATTCTTTTAATAGTATTATTTTTAAGTGATGTTCTCACAAGCTTCTGTATGATAATTAAGCCTCACTAATACTGAAATCTGTAGGGTTTGGGTTTTTTTTTTTGATGCAGACTTCTGATGTTCTTCTCCTCAGGGATTACATATTAAGCACCTTCTTTTTGCCTCTGCACTTACAGGAGTTGTGTAAAAAAGACTCTCTAGCAGACTCTGGTCATAAAGGGGATCATTGAGTTCACTGTCATACACGTCACTCCCAAGAGAGAGAGAATCCAAAAGGGAACCAGTCCGATCCCAGAAATGCACAGGAGATAAATCAGCACTGTGGACACAAGAGAAAGAAACGTTAACTTAACGTTAATCTTAGTTTCTTAACTAAGAAACTGAATTAGTGTGGCAAATTCTGCAGTCAGTGTCTTATGAATTCTGACAATACTGTCTAGTTCACGCTGGATTTGTGCTCTATTGGCTTTAGATGCAGCCAAACTCAGCTTACACAGCACTGTGCTCAACCCTACCACATATCTGTGACCCAACCTGATGGGTTACCTCGTGATAACATCTCTGGACCCAACCTGAAAGAAGTGTGTGTGAATATATATCCACAGAATCACAGAACAGTTGTGGTTGGATGGGACCTCTGGAGATCATCTTCTCCAACCCCTGCTCAAAGGTAGAGGATGCAAATAAGAAAATTGGCCAGTTGGATTCTAAATATGTCCAAATTTGGAGATTCCAGAACCTCTTTGGGCAACCTGTTCCTAGTGCTTGATGACCTTCATCATAAAATATATCTATTAATATTTACCTATAATATTTATCCATAATACTTTGTCACTTTTGGAATGCTTTAAGATATCAGTAATACTTAAGGATAGTTTACTTTAATAAATAAATAAACACAAGCTATATCTGAGTAGGCAAATATGTGTATCTTTAGAACACAGTTGAAGCAAGTTGGGTTTTGGTTGGTTTAAGGACTTGCTTTCTGTGCTGTGAGTTCAAAACTCTTTTATCATCTCCAAACACTTCAGTGTCATCCAGAGATAAACAGCCAGGAAAAAAAAACCATGCAGGGCACAAGGCAAATGAACTGAGATTCTGAACCATACCTGACCAAGAAGCTGGATACTTCATAACCCTGATTTGGATAAAGACAACCTAAGCATCATTTATACTCTTACTGCTCCTCACAAAATGAGGAAAAAAAGGTCAATTTAATATCTGAAGATTAAAAATAACAATTGTTTCTCTCTATTTTTAATGTACAGTCTGCAAGTTCTTCAAAGAAATCTTTGTTTTATGTACTTCTTACAATTTTAGGGCACAACAGTTACAACTATTCGATAATTTTATCAAAGATTGTGGTTAATCTTTCCAACATAATTTTTACATCAACAAACGTGGAGCTGTCTAGGTTGTCATATATTAAAGTTGAATGCAGGCTGAGGTATAAAACTTCTCCATCACTTGCACACGTGATTCAGTGGTTACACCTCCAGAAATGTGGAGAACTTGAAGAGTTAAGAGACGTTTTTCAGTATGAAGTGGTCAAATAAGGACAATTTTGCAGTGACCTCCAATGCATTACACTCACCTGCCCAAGAGTAACTCTATTGCTCTCTCTTCAGAGTTTAGGTTACATTGCTGACCTGAAACTTCAGATGTGAAGAGATGGGGATCTTCAGGAGTGGGGATGAAACTTGAGTTCAAGCCTTTTAGGCTCCTGGATAACAGTGATTGCAGCACAGAGATCAGTCAAAGGAAATATAAAGATATTAAGGCACATTCAGGATTAATCCACCACAGATAAAAATCAAAGGTTATGTACAACCTTCTCCAGTTTGTAGCTTAATCTCTAGATACACAAAAATCTCTCTGCAACTCTGCAGTCACATCCAAAATCTTACACTTTGCAATGTGTCCTAGAATCACAGAAACATTTAGGTCAGAAAAGACCTTTAAGATCATCGAGTCCAACCATAAAGGTTGTCCCAGTCTTACATTTTAAGCACAGCTGCTGTAAATAAGAGGAGAGGGGGCCTGAGAAAGACAAGTAAGATATTTATAAATTATTCCTTACTCCTGGAAAGTCCAAAATCATCTACTTTTAAACAAACTGGAATAGTTTGAGGAGAAATAATTTAAATTGTGCTTGCAACAGCATCACTGACTGTCATATTCAATGAGATTATTTTCTGGTTTATAGTGGAACAAAAGGCCTTGTTATCTTTTTTCAAAAAAAAAGATCATATGGAAGAAGATAATGACTGTTAATTCTGAGAACACAGTTAAAGATGCAAATTTTCATGGGAATTTTGGCAACAAGAGATGCAAACTAGCAAAGGCAAAAGTACTCGATTTATGTCACTAATTACTTAAATTTCTTTGAAAACTTGTTCTCTGTGATGAAGAACCATTTAATTTCCTGCCTTCCTTACTCTTAATATTCATTACACTTAATGTAATATGATACACTTAATATTTCCTTATCAAATAACTCTGTACTAAATACAAATATGTTCAAAACCTGCCTGGACACTTTCCTGTGCAACCTGGTGTAGGCCTGTTGTAGGGAACCTGCTTTGGCAGTGGGGTTGGACTGGATGATCTCCTGAGGTCCCTCCCAACCCCACCAGTCATTCTGTGATTCTGTGATACTGCCAAACTAAATGAAAATCAATGAATTAAATCAAGGCTTACTACATGATGATTAAAATTGATTCCCAAAATTGAAGCTTTTATTCACAAGTAGTTATTTGTGAATAATAATTTCCTATTTGAATGAGAATCCTAAAATGCATCATATGAATCTCAGTATGGAAAGTTTTCCTGGTAAAGTCCCCAAATTTATGGTTTGGAAGGTTAATATGACATCCCCCTTTTCCAAGCTTACTTTGCTGGTGCTTTGAAATTGTCTCTCTCTATAAAAGAAGACACTTCATTCAGTTCAATCTCCATGTCCGGGCTAGACTTCATTGCAGAAACAACCATGGCATCACGGAGTTTATTGCCTTGATCCAAAAGAGCTGAGAAATAAGCAGGAGGATTAAACCTCAACATTCAAATGCAATTTAAAAGCAACGTGTAAACACAATGAATGTGCCAGCAACAGTCAAGATCAAGAAACTTCTGGTTTCTGCTGTTATAAAGAGATCTTGATGTACTAGAGATTAAATGCTTGCTAAGCACCAGAAAACAGACAGCAGAGCTAGGAGTGAGTGAGAGTAATCCTCTATCTGTCTACTCAGAGCCTGACAAAGAACTCATCTGTGCACACCGAGTCAGGCATCAGAGGGGCATTATTAAGATAGAGCAGCAAGATTAATTGCTGGCAGAGTAGCTTGTCACCTTAGGATGTCTCAGCAGTAGTCTAATTTTAGGTCTTCTCTGTAAATATAAAAAAATAACTGAAAAAACAACACATATGGAAATGTGCCCTACTTTGGTGTTCATTTGAATCCAGCCCAGGTGGTGTGTGATGTAAAAGGGATTATCTAACAGGCAGGTGATAGAAAATAAATAATTATCCAACTGAAAATGCCAATAAACCCTCTCAAGACCTACCTGGACGTTGAGTGGCACCTTTGATTGCCATCTTGGAAGACATATCAATGATTAGAGAGTCTGTGAAGCTGAACTTCCTTTTCTTTTATCCCTCCAGGTCAGAGCTCAGGCATGAGCTCTGCGGCAGCATGATCTGGATTTCCCTGATCTTTGCCTGATCTGGATACTCAAGCCACCTTCAAGTCCATCAAGACTAAATCAGTATTTTTTAAGTAAAGAACTTTTTATGAAGTGTTTAAGGCCAAGTTGGATGAGGCTTTGAGCAACCTGGTCTAGTGGAAGGTGTCCCTGCTGCTGGCAGGGGGGTTGGAACTGGATGAGCTTTAAGGTCCCTTCCAACCCAAACCATTCTATGATTATTTTCTGTTTGAAATAATATAGTGAGAGCGTGCAAAGTATCACTTTTCTCTAAGTCTTTATCTCTAGAGAGGCACCTGAAATATTATCAAGAACTATTTACTGTGAAATCTAAAAGATGATGCCAATTGCACACAAACCTGAGAGCAGGTCTTTGGTAGCTGGGTTATGCAAAGAGAGCACCCTGTTTGTTCCAGCAGGTGCTTCAGGATCAGCGCTGGTGGGAAATGACACACGTTGCTTTGAAGGATTCGTTTTCAAATGTTCATCTGGAAATATCTGGTGGTGATGAGAAGCAGAAAAAGCGTCCTTTATGTTCTCAGAGTCCTCTTGAAAGAGCAAATGGTCCTTTCCTCTATTTAAAAAGGAAACATTATTTCAGTAAACAACTAAAGTGGATCAGTAAAAGGATTCAAACCTCTTTAAATTCTCCCTAGTGCTGCAGCTGCTCTCCTTCAGTACATGCTCCAAAAAGAAATCATAGAATCATAGAATGGTGATTGGAAGGGACCTTAAAGCTCATCCAGTTCCAACCCCCCTGCCAGCAGCAGGGACACCTTCCACTAGACCAGGTTGCTCAAAGCCTCATCCAACCTGGCCACAAACACTTCCAGGGAGGAGCAGCCACAACTTCCTTGGGCAACCTGTTCCAGTGTCTGACCACCCTCACAGTGAAGAACTTCTTCCTAATATCTCATCTAAACCTCCCCTCTTTCAGCTTACACCCATTGCCCCTTGTTTTGTCATTAACTGCCCTTAGGAAAAGTCCTTCCCCAGCCTTCCTGGAGCCCCTTCAGGTACTGGGAGGCCACTATAAGATAAAATAAACCAGCATTTTGACATGGGGGAAAAAAAAAAGATACCTGGGAGTTGTGGCTCTGCTGTTGTTACTGGATTCTTGGTCAGCCATAGTCACCCGTGTTTGCCTGGACTGATGGGATGGAGCAAGAAGCTGGGGCTTGTTTCTTCCCTGAGCAGGAGCGAGATCTAAACTGGCATCGGTGGTTGGGACAGAGCTGCTGGTGTCATACAATTCTGGCAGAGGTTCTAGAACGAGGGAGACCTAAAAACCAGAATATGAAAATAATATTTCATCCTTTTCTTAATTAAGTCA
This sequence comes from Antrostomus carolinensis, assembly GCF_000700745.2. Taxonomy (NCBI): domain Eukaryota; kingdom Metazoa; phylum Chordata; class Aves; order Caprimulgiformes; family Caprimulgidae; genus Antrostomus; species Antrostomus carolinensis. Next base: position 5,484 of record NW_010330365.1, read on the forward strand.
ACACACTATTTATTAAATTTTAACATTTCACTCTATGGAAAACTGTTGCTTTTATATACAAGGTAATATTTATACCTTACAGTTACCTAACATGGTAAAACTCTGACCTATTTACAACTACTTCTTTCACATTCCATGTTTTCAAATCACAGGCAATTATCTTTCAGCATAAATGATCCAAAGCCAGGGCTGCAAAAACAGAATATCACCTTCTTTAACGTCAGATTTCAAAACCTTCTACAATTTCAGCTGTGGAGAAGTGTTAGAATGGAGCAGCTGTTTTAAAATCCACTGTTAAAACTCATTCTCAGAATAGAGAATACAAAGTTTCTTTATCAAATTGAACTACCAATGCCACACATCCTTCTAAACAAAACAGAGTCAATGCTGTCAGTCTTCATTTTTCCTTTGCTACCTTAGTTTATAAATGTCTTGGACAGAGACCAGGTCTGCAGCATATCTAGTACAGCCTGATCCTGGCACCTGATGCTCAGGGACATGGTTGAGAGGTGGAATTGTCAGTGTTGGGTTCATGGTTGGACTTGATGATCTTAAAGGTCTTCTCCAGCCACTAAGATTCTGTGATTCTGTGACCATACCAATAAGTGTTACAGCAATACAATTTATAATAAAGATTACAGAGGTAAGGACTACCTGCAGCTCTCCCAGTTTATCAGATGTTGGTGAAACGATGGTGAAAAACCCCTTGATGGGATGGCTGGGAGAGAGCTGGGGCAGTTCAGTGATTTCAACTCTGCCAATTGGAAGATGGTCAAGTTTGGTCATTAACTCAAGGACAAGCATACCCATATCTGCAAAAATAAAGAACAGCTTCAATTCAGTCTCACACAACGTGGTCACAATGAAACACAATTGAATTTTTTGTTGTTGAAATGACAGGGATGCTAGAAGATAACATAATATCATAGCATGAAATGATGATACTGAGGCAGCAGGTAAAGAAGTGTTACACTGATAATAAATTATGAGAAATAAGTACAAGATTACCACGAAAGGACTAGTTATGATAGGAACAAGGGGTGATGGCTTGAAAGTGTCAGAGGGGAGATGGAGCTGAGATGTGAGGAAGAAATTGTTTGGTGTGAGGGTGGTGAGCCAGTGTCCCAGGTTGGCCAGAGAAGCTGTGGCTGCTCCTCCCTGGAAGTGTTTGTGGCCAGGTTGGATGAGGCTTTGAGCAACCTGGTCTAGTGGAAGGTGTCCCTGCTGCTGGCAGGGGGGTTGGAACTGGATGAGCTTTAAGGTCCCTTCCAACCCAAACCAGTCTGGGATTCTATGAGTAGCAATAGCAAGGACAAGTTTTACAGACTCTAGATATCAGGGTTGCATTAACTTCCTGCAGATCTTTCACTAAATTAAGTACATTACAAGCTCATTTGAGTAACTTTGTATTCTGCAAGCCCTTAGAACACTGAAACATTTATTTAATATTATATGTGTAATACTAATAATCATCTGATCATCTTATTGTTGAGGGAGGGGATTCTGCCCCTCTGCTCCGCTCTCCTGACACCCCACCTGCAGTGCTGCCTCCAGTGCTGGGGCCACCAACAGCACAAGGACATGGAGCTACTGGAGCCAGTGCAGAGGAGGCCACCAG
>NW_010330365.1:7460-7757 GCF_000700745.2 Antrostomus carolinensis
GCTGGCAGGGGGGTTGGAACTGGATGAGCTTTAAGGTCCCTTCCAACCCAAACCAGTCTATGATTCTATGATCTGAACACTGTGGGGACTACAGGAGACTTCAGTACTTTGCAGACCTGACCACTAAACCTCACTAGTACACAGGCTGATTCCAGCAATTCCAGGTTGAGATCAAAAGTCTCCAGAATCAGGAAAACAACCTGAAAAAAGCCGTAAGTGAACCCAAGATGGGGGTTACTTGGCGGGTCAGTAACTCCTCGTTTTTTGTGGGTGTGACCAAGGTGAAGCGGTTCTACC
>NW_010330366.1:0-605 GCF_000700745.2 Antrostomus carolinensis
TTTTTTTTTCCCCTTTCCCCTCCCTTTTTTTCCCCCTTTTCCCTCCCTTTTTTTTATCCCCTTTCCCCTCCCTTTTTTTTCCTCCTTTTGTTAATTTTTCCCCGAGCTGCACAGATAAAAGTTGATGTTTCCATTCACCTGGTCCCAAGGAGCTTGGCTGCCGTTGTCAAGCCGACTGTGCCCATGGGGAAGCTGGGGGATGGGATGCAGCTTGGGATGGGGCAAGTCCTGCTGTGCTGCATCCCCAACTGGGTCCCCTGCCCACCCCATCACCCTCTTGGCCACAGTGGATGTGTCTCCACACCCTACTCTTCCCTCAAATTAAAAAAGCTCTGTCATACATCCCTGACGAGCCCTGCTCCTTAACGAGCCGTCCCAGAGAGCCGCGTGGTCCTGCTGGTGCAGCGGGATGCCGTGTTCCCCTGGGATTCATCCCAACATTTCTTTGCAGGCCAAGGAGTCGTGGGAGATGGACACCAAAGAGAAGCTGGAGCAGGCAGCCGTTGTCAAGGAGAAGGGCACGATGTACTTCAAGGTTTGTAAACCTGGGGATGGCGGAGCGAGGGAGCTGGAGATAAATTCGGGATGAGTGTCAGGTACACGAC
>NW_010330366.1:621-3801 GCF_000700745.2 Antrostomus carolinensis
TTCCCCCAAAACCAGCACTGGGCAAGGCGAGTCCTGCCCTTCCTCTGCCTTCATCTTCCTCCTTGAGATTCTTCCTCCTTTCCCGGCGTTGCTTTGCCTGCGGGTGCTCCCTGCGGAGCGGGATGGTGGATCAGACTCTTCCTGGCGCTCCGTGCTCTGCAGGGAGGAGGAACACAAGCTTTGACTTGGCTTTTCACAAGGGCTGCACACCAGCAGCTCCAGCCAAACCCGGGTGTGTTTGTCAATATCCAGCCTCCTCCATCCATCCTTCATTTTATTTATCTTATTTCTTGACCACGCAGCGTTAAACTCGGAACCTGTTTGCAGGATGGTTCGGGAGCAGACCGAGCGCTGTCGGCGCGGGTTCCTCTAGCCTCTTCTTCTTTACTCCATCCCAGGAAGGCAAATACCTGCAGGCGGTGATTCAGTACAGGAAGATCGTGTCCTGGCTGGAAATGGAGTATGGCTTGTCCGAGAAAGAGTCAAAAGCCTCCGACTCCTTCCTCCTGGCTGCTTTCCTCAACCTGGCCATGTGCTACCTGAAGCTGCGAGAATACGCCAAAGCTGTCGAGTGCTGTGATAAGGTAAGAGATGAACAAACCCGAGGGTTGGAGCATCTTCTCCTTTTGCATGTTTTTACTGGGAGTTTGGGGTTTTAAATTTTGGGTTTTTTTCATATAAGAAGCAATTTCCAGGCAGCAGGGAGGTGGTGGCATCTCCTCTGCACCTTGAGGGCTCTGCGTGCTAGGAGACTACGGGAGCAAAAGTGCTTTTTGAAGTTCAAAATGCAGTTGGGCTCATGCTTACAACAGCTTTTCTTCCTTCCATCCATCCATCCATCCATCCATGGATCCTGTGTGAACCTTAAAATCACAGGCTGGTTTGGGTTGGAAGGGACTTCTCAAGGTCTCTAGTCCAACCCCCTGCAGTGAGCAGGGACATCTTCAACCAAGATCAGGCCGCTCAGAGCCCCGTCCAACCTGACCTTGAATGTTTCCAGGGATGGGGCATCTACCACCTCTCTGAGCACCCAGTTCCTGTGAGGACACTGTTTGGGTTTGCCCAGGCTGGATCTGGGCATTGGGTGCTGATCTGGGTGTGACAGAGGCAATCTCTGGGGATCTTCAAGTTTCTGGAGGGGTGGGATGGGGCTTTACCAGTCCCTAAAAGAGCTGCAACCCTGTCTTTTGTCAGCAAATGATTAATTCTTTTATAAAAAGCTTAAATTCAAGCATCTTGCATCTTGGAAAGACAGTAAAGCTCGTTACCTTCATCAAAAAGCTGAATCATGTCTGAGATGCCTACGTGGCTTTTACTAAAGGAAAATGATGTTATTGCTAAAGCAGGGAGGCCAAGCCACGATAAATCCATCAGCTCCCTCACCTCCCAGCTCTCCGTGCTCCTCTGGGCTCAGGCTTAGTGTTTACACCTAATTTGTCTGTGAGTTTATCTCCCACCAGCTCTGCTGCTCTCAGGGGTTTTTTAAGCAAGGAGAAATAAAGAAACTATATTAATGACCTACCAGCTGCTGATGGAGACGAGTCAATTCTTGTTGAGCAAATGCTCTGGAGACTTGAAACCACCTTGTCCTAGTTTCAGTAGATTTAATGAGGTTTTGACTGTAAAGGGGGGGGTCTTTGGGGGATCCCCAAGTTGCTAATGGGGACCTTTGTGTTTCCAGGCACTAGGACTGGACCAGGACAATGAGAAAGGCTTGTACCGAAGGGGTGAAGCCAGGTTATTGATGAACGAGTTTGAACTGGCAAAATGTGACTTTCAAAAAGTGTTGGAAGTGAATCCTCAGAACAAAGCAGCAAAATCCCAGATCTCCGTTTGCCAGAAGAAAACGAAGGAGCATAACGAGCGGGACCGGAGGATCTACGCCAACATGTTCACCAAGTTTGCGGAGAGGGATGCAAAGGTGTGTGTTGCCTGGTTTTGGTTACCTGGCAGGTTGTGTTGAAGGATGCTCAGCAGGTTTGTGATGAGAAGAGATGGGTTAAAATGAGTTAAATTAGAAATCAGGCTGAAGATGGAGGGATAGAACCTGCTGCAGTGGGAAGAGGTGGTTTATTTCTTGGCCTTTCTTACATAGGCACTGCTGTCAGGTGCTCAGTCATTAATAAAACTATCAGCTCTCAAGGATATAGCAGCCTTCCAATACCTGAAGGGGCTACAAGAAAGCTGGGGAGGGACTTTTTATAAGGGCAGTTAATGACAAAACAAGGGGAAATGGGTTTAAACTGAAAGAGGGGAGGTTTAGATTAGATATTAGGAAGTTCTTCACTGTGAGGGTGGTGAGCCAGTGTCCCAGGTTGCCCAGAGAAGCTGTGGCTGCTCCTCCCTGGAAGTGTTCTCGGCCAGGTTGGATGAGGCTTTGAGCAACCTGATCTAGTGGAAGGTGTCCCTGCTGCTGGCAGGGGGGTTGGGACTGGATGAGCTTTAAGGTCCCTTCCAACCCAAACCATTCTGTTATTCTATGATACCAGGGTTGGCATTTGTGTTTCATTTTGCTGTTCCCAGCTAGTGACTGTTGATGACCTCCTGGTCACTGGTGAAATGAAATGTCATCCTGTCTCTGGCAAGGCCAAGGGTATTTTGAGACATGATAGTATGGATTTCCTGAACCTGGTAAGGCGATAGCCTGCTCCTCTGCTGGTACAGAGAGATCACTGTCTCGTAACAGGCTCTCATCCAAAATTCCTCTGAACAAAACCTGCTGTCCTGTAACGAGAGAGGACGGAGCTTTGCAAACCCTCTGCATGGGTCAGTTTTAGTATGATCCCCTCTGAGCCGGTGCCTCGAGGTGAGGCTGTGGAATCAGTGGTGGGTGCAGACCCTGGGGAGCAGCGTGACGGGATAACCAGCTCAGGGCAGGCAGTGGAGCCGTCCCAGCCGGCTGCTGGCACCGGGGTGCGTTGGGGAGTCGCTGCTGGAGCAGATTGAGGCTTTACTGTGCCTTGGAGCTCCTCTCCTGCACCAGGGCTGGGCTGCACCCATGGCTTGGTCCTATCTCCACTCGGATGCTGCTGCTTTATCTCCTCCTCCCTCTCCTCTATGCCCTGGTGTCCATCCCCCCAGGCTCACTCCGTGTCATAGAATCACAGACTGGTTTGGGTTGAAGGGACCTTTAAAGGTCTCTGGACCAACCCCCTGCAGGGACAGGGGCATCTTCAACCA
>NW_010330366.1:3889-6937 GCF_000700745.2 Antrostomus carolinensis
TTCATCACCCTCATAAAAAATTTAACCCTTACATCCAGTCCAAATCTCCCTCTTTTAGTTTAAAACCATCACCCCTTGTCCTATCACTACAGGCCCTGATAAAAGTCTGTCCCCAGCTTTCTCATAGGCCCCTTCAAGTCTTGAAAGACCCTGTTCCTGTCGAGATGGGTCAGATCATTCCTGATGGTTCCCATACTTTCCTCAAAAGCTCGCTGAGCTGATGAGGTTTAACCTCCTGGGGAGATGACAGTTGGATACAAGAGGAAAATATTTCCCAATGAGAACAATCAACCATTGGAATAATCTCCACAGGGAAGCGGTGGATTCCCCAGCATTGGATGTTTCTAAGGTTCATCTGGCTGGAGTGCTGGGCCCTCTTGTCTAGACTGTGCTTTTGCCAAGAAAGGTTGGACCAGATCATCCTAGAGATCCCTTCCAACCTGGTATTCTATAATTTAGTGATTTTTATGAACTTCACCAGCCTCTGAGATGATAAACCAGGAACCTGTGGTGTGAGCTGCAGTGGTTGATAGGCAGGGGGGAGCCGGGGGGGGATGATGGCCACCTGTACCCACCCTGGCATCACTGCCCTCCCCCTGCTGCTTCCTCCTCACTCCTGTTTCTAACTCCATGTGCTTTATTTTCTGGTTTTTGCAGGAAGCAGCTAGCAAAACCGGGGTTGAAAAACCAGTGGAGAAAGCAGCTTGTGAAAAGGGACCGAAAACTCCCGGTGCTGAAGATTCAGAGGCTGAAGGACACGTATGACAGAGGAGGAGGGGAAGGGAGACCCTCCTGCTCTCAGCCCGCACAGTACAAGGTTGCTGCCAGCCCTCGGGACTCGCCAGTGTTTTCTTGTAAAGCTTGTTACAGTTTGTGTGATCGTGGAAGCAAAAAAAAAACCCCCAAACCCTCCAAAAAAAGGCCTCACAAAGAAAAATGAACCCCGAACCCCATCCCACCCCCCTGGGCACGCTCGGGGGCAGAGCGGGAGCAGTGGGACACCGTGGGACCACCGCACGGGGAACAAATCGCTTTTAAATGTGGAGAGAAAGAGGAAAAAAAACCCAAAACACAACAAAACAACAACAAAAAACCAAAATAAATAAAAATTGCAACTCTTGGCTCATGGGAGGTTTCCATAGACAGCTCGTCCCAGCTCCCTTGGCTGCGTGTTGGCTGTTGGAGCAACGTCCCGTGTCCTCTGCGCTGAGCTGGGATGGGGGAGATGCTCCTCGTACGCTGCGGTGCTGCCTCCGGCTCCATCCAGCACAGGACCCACCACACCAGCACCAGCCCTGAGCATGGAGGCAGGTGCCACCAGTGGGCTACTGGAGCCCAGGGCTGGCTCACTGGGACCCGGAGCACCCGGCAGGTCACTCACCCACGAGTGTTCGCTGGGTTGGGGGTAGAAATTGATTTTCTCTCCTGGTGGCTTCTTGCTGGTGGCCGAAGGGATGCGGAGCCACGCGTGAGGGTGAGGTCCTGTGTCACCTCTGCTGCAGCCCCTTGGTGCTGGGATGTAGTTTTCTTTTTAGAACACTGATGATTTTTTTGCAGGGGGGAGGGATTTTATCTTTGGAAGAAGCTGGTTTCTCTTTCCTTGGAAGGCAAAAGCCTCCAGTCCAGCTCTGCTGCTCGCAGGCGCTCGATGCACAGCCTGCACCCCATCCCTCGGCTCCCATCTTTAACTGGGAGTTTTATTGCTTATCTGGGGTCTGTATGGGGCAGGGGAGGGAAAGAAATGTGGGTCAGAGAGCAAGAGATTGGGTCTGAGCTGGTGACGTGGGTTTACAGCTCAGCAGGGAGCAAGTAGGGACCTGGCTGTTGTCACCTCAGCCATTGTCCCCCTCCATCCTGAAGAGACACCATCACTACGGAGTGAGAACAGCTTTCTGGTTGTTATTTTTCCCTCTCTTCTTTGTAATACCCCATTTTGGAGCTTGAAAATAAACAATTTAAATGAAAAAAAAAACCACCAAAAACCAAAATAAAACAACAAAAAAGTGTTGGTTTTTTTTTCTCTGGATCCTGCTCAGCAAAGGTGGTGGCCATGGGGAGGAGGGGTGAGCTCTCCCTGGGTGGAGATGTTCTGGCTTCATTAGGGACTTAATTGATGTCCCCAAGGATCGATGCTGCCTCTTTTTATCAGCACCATCATTCCCTGGAGAGCCAGGGAAGGGCCAGCACCTCGTGCTTCAGAGATGTTGGGCTGGGGGGTGCTACTTGGAGGGGGTCTCAGCTGGTTTTTCCAGCCTGGGAGGGGGTTTATCCTGATGCTTTATGTTTTTGCCAACACCTGAAGGAGCAGAGGAGACATTTGTGCCCCTTGGCTGAGGATGTAGAGGGAGCAGAGAGCTGTGCCAGTGGTGATTGTGGCTCTGCCTGCCCCTCTCTTACCCCCCACACCACAATCTTGGGAGGAAAAAGCAGATTTGATTAAAATTCCTCCTCTCTAGTCTATCAGGGGTACCTGAAGCATCATTTCTCAAGCCTGTCTCTTGTTTCCACCTGCACTAGATACTCCCAGCACAGCAGCCACGTAGCTACTCTGGCTTCACATCCAGGTCTCTGGTTTTACACCATCCCCAGGGTGTCTTGTAATCAGCAAAAAGCATCTCTGTGGGTGCTCCGTGGGGAGGGTGCTGCAAGATTTGGGAGATCTCCAAAGAATTGGCTTTTTTTCTTGCAGACAGGGCAAAAAAGTGCTTTGCAGGCAGCCAAAGCCACGTTTTCCTAAGAAACAACCTACAGAACAACCCCCCCCCAACACCCCCCCCCCCCAAAAAAAAAAAAAAAAAACCCAAACAACAACTTGCTTTGAGGTGTCTGGGCTTTTCCCTTATTTTTAAGCAGATTTTTGGTTTATTTTGTTTGGTGCTTTTCTCCTCCTTGAAAGAGAAATGAAATCCGGGTGGGTGATGAGATGCGGTTTAGAGATGAAAGGGAAACTGGGAGGATTTTGTAGCCAAGGCAGCAAAACTTGTGCGGTGCTGGTGGGTGTGTGGTGCTCAAATGCCATCTAGTGGCACTGGGACGGGGTGGTGGTGG
>NW_010330367.1:0-23565 GCF_000700745.2 Antrostomus carolinensis
GGGTGTGTTCCCTCCCCGCCCCGCACTTATCGGGAGAAGCCCGGCTGCAGCCCGCGGGCTCCTTGCCTCCCCTCACACCCCCTGTCCGTTCTGCCCTCCGCCCTGGGGGCCTTTCCAAGGAGAAAGGCGCTTTTCTGCTGCCTCCTTCCCGCTTGTCCCCCCACCCGGACCCCGGGCTCTGCGGGGCCCCTCGGCTGTGGCCGGGGTTCACTTCAGCGGGTGTTGAGGGGAGCACAGGGCTGGGCCCTTGAAGGCAGGGTTGCTGGTAAAACTCTGCACATCGCAGTTACATGTGAGGGAATATGTAATAGGTAGTAAACTGTTTGTTCATCAAACTTAGTTAACAAGAATATACAGTGAAATTGTACATCTGAGTGATAGAAGGGCTCTGGCAAGGGCAGGCTGCTGGCAGGCCAGGGCCCAGGGTGCTGTCTGGCTGAGACACCGCGCTGCGTTCACTCTGGTCTCACCAATTTGATCGTTTCATCTGTTGGTTTCCATCCCCTCAGGAGAAACACAGAGGTTGTGCCTGGTGAACGCGTTGAGACGGCCCCATTAACGCAAACGAAGCTTGTAAAATGTCTGATGTAAGTTTGCTGGGGTGGGATTTGATCTCGCTTCAGACATCCGTAGTGAAGCTGGTATCTGAGCGAGGTCGTTGGACTCTCCCGAAGGCAGCAGAGGGAAGCAGGCGTGTCCAGAGAATGGTCCTTCTCATCTGAAAGCAGTCGAATTGCACCCTAGATGCGTTTTTCTCTTGCTAACAACAACAAAAAAGCCAAGAAGACTCGTTTGGATGTACACATTTACACTCTGAGCGTCTGTCTATTTAGGGGAGATGAATCTCATCACAGGACTGTAAAAGTTCTGAAATCAGCATTTTCTCTTTAAGCTCTTTTCAGTTTTAAGATAGTTGTATCTTGCTGCTTTCGTTACCTTCTTTCCCAGTAAAAATTTGGAAAGAAAAATCACATTCTTTGCAAATTTATCCTCCAACACCTGAAAAGTAGGTGATTCCTTGGTATTATTTGACCACAAATGGGGTGTTCTTCATCATTTTAGCCTACTTTAAGTGAGTCAGTGGCCACCTGCTGATTCCAGGACCTGGAAGCACCTGGCTGCACAGGCCACTTAAATCATTTAACTGAGACAGCTGTGTTGAAATGTTAATAAAAATTGTGGTCTAAATTTCCAACAATCATTCTAATCTTTTTGCTTTTTTTTTTTTTTTTTTTTAATTCTTGATAAGCACAAAACCTACAGAAATCCTCCCTCAGACACCTCATAGGCTGCATCAGTGCTTGTCAAACCTCAGATATGGAGTGTGGACGTGAGATGGCCCTGCTACTCTCTGCCTGCTTTAAATATCCTGAAAATCCTTCTCTTCCTTGAGTTGCAAAGGAAGCCTTTCAGAACGGTAGGAAGCTCAGAACAGTAACATTGGGCTCTGTCTACAACCAGAAAGAAAAGGTGGGTTGTGTTTTTCTGTTCTCTGCAGAGAGGTATAAATGTTAAAGCTTAACAAAGGCAATTTGAGTAGTAACAATATTACCCACTTAAAAGTAGAAGCATTTGATATCCTAGAATAATCTGTCCCAAGGAATGTATTCTCGCTCTCTTTGTGATTAGAATAATTTGGTGCCTGTTATGTTTTTTATTTTTTCTTAGACCTTTGAAACCTTGGAGACATCAGAGCTTCTCTCTGTCTCAAGGGTTTCAGCCTAAATGACTGGTTGAAATTAAGTTTAGTACCAGAAAGCCTCTACTAACAAGTTCATGTTGGAACAGGTTGCCCAAGGAAGTTGTTGATGCCCCCTCCCTGGAAGTGTTTAAGGCCGGGCTGGATGAGGCTTTGAGCAACCTGGTCTAGTGGAAGGTGTCCCTGCTGATGGCAGGGGGGTTGGAACTGGATGAGCTTTAAGGTCCCTTCCAACCCAAACCATTCTATGATTCTATGAGCAGAGAATCTAGATTCTTATGGCATTCCAAGTAGGAATTTCATGCTGCTGGAAGCCTAAAGTATTTCTGTGTACTCTTACAACATAGTACACTTTCAGTTTCCTAGAGGCAGTTCAGTTTCACATGATTCATCCTCCTGCTTCAGCCACAGAGAGTCTGATCCTTTAGATTGTTTACAATGACTGCTGAATTAACTGGCAGTTGAACCGTTGCAGGACCAGGGTCTTAAGAAGAAAGTCACGCTGGCCTTAAAGCAGATTGACTGTTTTAAGCCAGAGTCTTTTCTTAAGTACTCAGCTTCTGCCCACTTACAAGGCTTAGGCTGTGGAATGCACTCCACAGACCGGTTACAGAGTTCAGAGGCAATCTGGACAGTCAAATATTGTTCCGATTTTTTTTGTTCTCCTCTCACACAATCTCGTAACAATGCGCTCTTCCTCCACGCCTCTTTTATATTGACAAACAGTATTGTATCCCTTGGAGTGAAGAAAGGAGAAGCCACTGAACTGCTTCATCAACACATGGCAGTTCCTTTCATTTTTAATGAAATATATGACAGCAAATGGATCAGTAACGTACCTAAATAAACCACATTCACAGACCAAAGGAGGAAGACATTGTGAAGCACTAGGTTTAATACACAGCGGGTATCCAATGGATACAACAGAAAAGTTAATTCGTTCAGAATTGTAAGGAAGCAACAATTGTGCATTTTTTTTTTTTTTGCTTGGTTTCACCATGTACAAACATTTGAACCAGGCCTCTCAACATTAGGCAGGTCAATGGACAGAGTAAAAGCAGACGCTTGCTCGTTATAACTGAGGTTATTTTCATTAAGCAAAACAAGGAAATACATATTTGGTTAGCTTAAAAATTTTAAACAAGAAAAGAAGTAAAGAGAGAATCAGCGACAATTATAGGAAATCAAAATATAGTCTGCTAAAGCAAAAGTGTTTCAGTTCAGCAAAAAACAGCAGTAAATCTCCCTCATCCCTTTTTTTAAGTGCTGTCTTCTCATCCAGCCCCCATGTTGCTTTCATCCATTCCCAATGACCTCTGTGCTTCATACACATGGTTGTCATAGAGACCAGCTGTTTCCCTACTTTTAATTCTCTTTTTTCCAGCACGAGCTACCTTCTAACACCTGAGCTGTGGCAGACTCCTCCCTGAACAGTCTCAAGAAAACATCTTTTCTGTGCAGTAGTGCCCCTACAGCTCTTGCTCCACTGGTAATTAATTGCCTTCAAGTGATGAGAGGGGAACAGGCTGACAGCTCCAAGACTTTTATTCTCATTTATCTTTTGCAGAGACCAGAGTGCAGCAGCCCAACCAAGGTGACGAGCTGGGTAGGATTCAGTGCTGAGCAGATGTCATTTCAGCCAGCAGGTAGGTGCAGGGTAATAGCAGCCATGATGCAGATGGGGCAGGTGAATGCTCTGCAGTGTTATGAATTGCCACAAATATCAGTGTTAAACTTTCTTGGCTTGGTTTAGATGAGAAAGTCTGGTGCTGCTGGGTGTTAAGCATGGTATAGGTGGATGCCAATCATTCTAAACAATTCCTCCCACAGATCTTGTAAAATGGAAGCACTTGTGGAAAGCTGCCCACCAACTTGCTCTTTTATCTGTTCCAGAGAACGTGGCAGACACAGGACACCCTGCATGCTGAGGACTGCTGCATCATTGACTTGGACCACTGAACAACGAGGCACCGTCCAGCCAGGAAGGAAACCACATACAGTCGAGGTAGAGGGTTCCTTTGGTGGCACAGTCTCTGCAGAGAATTACTGAGTTGTGTTTGTGCTCTGCTTGCCAAGCTTTTAAATATTAAAGGAAGTGTAGTAGTGAAAAATGAAGGAGAGTCTGTATGGGACAACAACTACGGAGCACAAGGAATCCCTCTGCCATATCTTTACACGTTGTGAACTTCTCTCCAGCTGGATTGTCATTTGACAGACAGAAGCCTGTTCTAGTTTTCTGGGCAGGGGTGGTCATTTGCTCTATAATTCTGTGTGAAGTTGAAGTCTCCTGGTTCATTCCTTTGCTCCAGCAAAGCTGGAAGTCCTGAGAGGCTTCTCTGTAACAGTCAAGCATTTCAGAGTATCTAACTTCCCCTTTTAGATCAGACCTTCATTAAAAAATCAGCCACTTTGCCCTCCCCTCCTTTGCAGAACATTGGTATGATGGCTGCAGACAGCTATCCTGTTCTGTCCTGAGCGCTGGATCTACAGCAGCGATTCATTAACTCCCCTTTGCCTCCAAAAAGTGCTTTCAGGTCATGGTATGTGTATTGGGGTGCAACAAACTCCTGTTGCTTCAGTTAGGGAAACTGAGGTACAGCCTAGTTTCAAACTCCCAATTACAGGAGTCCCTGGACTGCGCTCAGCTGTTCAGAGCACACCTTTCTCTCTTTTGCTCCTTACAGAAAGTAAATTTTATTTTTCAGTTCACAAAATTTGTTGGCTTGAAGACACTGAAGCTTGTAGCCAAAGTTCATGTTACTCTAATAACAGAGATGCTATTTCTTTTGAAATGCTGTCTTGGGACTTTACCCGCTGGTGGCGTGCCTCAGAACCTGATGTGCAGCTAAAGGTGTAACAGACCAGTCACAATTCCCCTTTTTCCCGGGATCAGTGGCAGATTGCAGAAGGCTAAGCTTTTCTGGCAGGCTGGCATGACTCCATTAATCTCCATGTTGCTGGGAATTTGAAATCTTTTTACCCTGGCTCAGGCTCAGGTGCAGCTCAATGAGGATATGTGAGCAGTGAGCAGGGAGATTACCTTTGCAGTGTGAAACAAAGGTTTGATGCAGCTTGGATCTTGTTAGTTTGGGATACCATGGCCCAGCCTGCAGCAGGTGAGACCTCAGTAACAGCCAAATTTACAGGGCCACTGGTTTGAAAAACCCAATCCCTTGGGTTTTGAGGCAGGTGGAACCAAGCCCTCGGTTGTCTGTTAACCTTGATGTAGTTGTGCTAAAATCTCAGCATAAAGCCCAATTTTTAAATATTTTTTTTTGCTTGGATGACAGTGGAAGGCTGAGGTCTGCTCTAGCAGATATGGGAGATCCTGAGCTCCAGCTGTCACCCCAACATGGCACCTGCATGCTGGGGACATGGATTTTTGACCACATCACATCCCTTCTGCTCCACTCCCACTTTACCAACATAGTCAGAATCTTGAGTGTTCTTTGTCAGGTGATTCAAGATTTTAGTGGTAGGAGCTTTCACTACATGGGCATTAGAAGGGAAGAAAGCCTAGTGGGTGGCATTGTCACGTGAAACAACTTCAAAAGGACAGCAGCACTAAATGGGGAATTAAATGAGCGAAGCCTGACTCCCCTAATGTTCTGAGGCTGGTTGGCAGTATTTGCAGCCTCTCTGAGTTCTGCATCTAGAAGGAAGATGATTAGCAAATGTTATACAGAAAACAGATCTTGAAATAAGCTTCCCTGACTCAAAGCTTATAGGGACACAAATTCTTGGGGAACGGGAATAAGAAAGAGAAAAATACATTTCAATCAAACAACTGCAAAAAAGTATAATTTGTCAAGTTTTGCAAACCGTATGAAAACAATTCAAAAGTGACACAAAAATATATATAAGTTTGAAAAATACTTAAAAGAAAAAAGTACAGATATCACAATATCAAAACAACTGACGTATGGTTAAAAAGAAAAAAAAAAAGACATTGAATAACACCATATTGGCAGAAAAAGTAAACCTCTCCAGGGCAGCTGTGTTCTGTCATTTAAAGTGTCAGTTTGTGTATCTAGGATCTATCTATCACGTGCTCAGCAATGACAACATTAACTCTGAGCATTAGAAGAACCTCATAGCAGCGAGTCAAATCTGAGAGCAATGTATACAAGGGAAGAGAGCAGCGAGGCTGTGCTCAGAGGCCTGAAATGTCCCAACTCACCTAGCCATGGTCTCCTCTCACTGCTACCATATATAAAATCTTTTCTAAATCCTTTCTAAGGGAAGATTTGTGAATTGTGAAAGATCTGTGGCCAGGAGAGGCTCTAAGCATGGACTGCACGCTGTGTTGTTGAGTGCCTGGCTGTGAGGCAAACCTTGGCCTTTGGCTTCTCGAGTGTTTATAGGTTTAGAGTCTTACAGGTGAAGACCACCTTAGCAGGACTTTCCTCTCACCTACATCGTATAAATTGGAGTAACGCTGCTGACGTGAGCAGGACTGCACTGGTAAGTGCTAGTGGGAGTCAGACAAGAACAGGGCTTTCTGCTTCCCAGAAGATGTTGGGGTGGAACGAGAGGTGCTATTTCACGGGATCACCCTCCACTTGTGCTGCAGTGAGCTTGCCATAAAGGGAGATTACTTTGCCACTGAGCACGGCTTGGACTGATGCAGACCCAAAAAGAGTAGAACAGCTCCAGTCTGTTACTGCCCCGAGCAGTGTGAGCTGCTCTGGACTGGGGCCTAGTAGAGCTTATGCAGAGGGGAAATAGGCTCTCTGGCATTTGTAGCCCTTCCCCATAAAACAGAACATAACTACAAAGGTGGTGAAGGACTGGAATGAAGATGTGTAGCCCTTTGTGAAAAAACCTTGTTCCTTGTTGCACAGGCTCCCTTAGAGAGAAAAGCCCAGTGTTGCCAAGGATGTGTAGCTGGTTTTACTGGTCATCCCTGACCTTAGGAGGCTGGGTGGGCTGGCAGATCCTACTGTACCACCAAAGGGGACAAAACAGACCTCTTGACTTTAATGGGAATGTCTTCTGAATGACCCACGTACAGTTGGCAGTGCTTCCACTAACGTGAGTCTTCTCTAAAAAACCCTCAAGGGAGTGAATTGACTTGAACTTTCTTCCTCGTTACCTCCATTTACAAATACCACTAAAAGGGTCAGCTCTTTTGGTCTAACTCTCTGGTATTGTGTCCCCCAGCCTCTCTAACTAAATAAATAACTCATGGCTGCCTGTAACTCCATTGAGCAGCCAATACTGATTCAGGACTGGTGTTCTTGCAGACATTACAGGACCTCATGCAATACAGCAAAAGGGAATTTTCTAAAAAGTGGGAAGTAAAAATGTCACACTAGCGATCACATGACTAGGTCTTCAAGCTCATAATCATTTGAGGCTCTCTGTGTGGTCTAAAATTAAAAGGTTAAAAGATACATAATGTAGTTGTCTTTGTTTTTTGTTTTCTTTTTTATACAGAAATCATACACACAGAACTTCAACCTGAAACTTCATAACAAAAAAGTCCACTAATTTAAGGAAAGCATTTTGTTGTGCAAAATGTCCCTCCCCCCCCTCCCCTCTTCACCTTCATCTACTGAGGGTCTCACACACACACACACATAAAGTTTCCTTCCAACAGGCGAGTTGGTAAGAAAAGAGTCCTCCCTATATACAGTGAATTAGAGAGAAGCTGGATACAGTGCTGGCAAGAGGCATGAGATGATTGCCTCTATCTGGAAGTGTCCATATTCTCCTCCTTAAAGTTACTGCAGTGCTCTATAACTTTCCTATGGATAAAACAAGGACAAGGAGAGAGGGTTTAGATTAAAACATATTGCATGACAGTTGTGGGACAGTAGCATAAGAACGGTCCAACAGCTTGATCTCAATGTAAATGTACACTCTGTGCAGCAGGCAGTCTCTTCTGAGATATGCACTGACCAATACTTGTGTCAAAACCAGTACACTCCACAAAAGCAGCTTAGAGCTCACAGCCCATCCCCTCGGAATTTCAGGTCACGTTAGTGTACACCCAGATCCACACGTGACCATTCACTCATCACCCCCATATCCAGATAGTCAGATACCTCTGATCACGTCAGGAACACGTGCACACAGATGTCTGTCATTCACTCTGCTGCCATCTGTCCCTGCTCTTCCTAGTCTTTTCACTGACCACTCTTGTGCTGTCCCATCACTAGATGCAATCTGCCTGACTGAGAGTCTTCTGCAGGCTTCGCTCACCTCCAGCATTCAGCAACCCTTCAGCTATGGGGAATGCCTGCTGCCCACCCACGAGGTACGTACTCCCAGCCCATCTCTACCTCTTGTATATTCACCCTGCAGGTTTGGAAGTAGAGCTCTCAGTCTGCCAATGACTCGAAGCTGCAGCTGGCTTTTAGAACTCTGACTCCAAAGGGAGGTCATGTAACAAAGCAAGTTGGGGAAGGTCACTAAGGCGATGGACTCCCTCCAGCTTTTGAGAAATTCTCTCATTTTAGCTGTGCAGTCAGCAATTTTACTGACAGGCTAGTCTGGGGACAGGGACAGGGAGCCCACCTAAGTATGGAGAATAGTGATGACTTGAGACTATCAGCATAAGATGCAATTAGCCATGTGGCTCCCCTGTCCAACAAGCCATTTCTATAACCAATCTGCCCAGCATCCATCAACCCTGAATGACCTGTGTGTACTGCCCTCTTATAAACACCTCTCTAGTCTTCTGGTTTCATCCTCTTTTTCCTGCTCTCCTCCTCTGTGTTCACTTCTTGCCCCTCACACACATCAGTACAGGTCTTTCTCTGGTAGCTTTACTTGATGTAGAAGAACACAAACTAAACTAAAGCTAAACTGAATGTTTGATGATAGTGCACTGGTTTCCTACCGGGCCATTTCCTTGGTCTCTTGCCGTGCTGAGGCCATTTTAATCATGTCCTTCAGAAGGGGAATCCCACCTTCTTTGATCAGCAGCGGGCAGTACTTGTCAGCTGCAGAGAAGAGAATAAAACAGGTCCTTGAGAAGCTTCGCAGGAGGGGTATAAAGGATGCCAGGAGGGGAAGGAGAAGCCTGTGGCCTGAGAAGCTACGAAACCTTTTTTTTCTGGACCCAGCCTGCCAGGGCTGAGAACCTGAGAGCATGACCAGAAGGATCAAAACATTGAAGGAATTTCCTACACACCAAGTCTCATTGTTTTTGTTTGGCTGAGCTGTCTGGACATTCCTGCATCATTCAAAGAAGGTTCTCTCTATCTACATAGCTAAACTGGGAAGACTTTTTCTGCTGCCAAGCTCAGATCCACACTCTGAACTTCTCCAGTGCAGTGGATGTGATTTCAAAAAGGGAACTTACGGTAGACAGAGACCAGGTTATACAGCGCCCAGGTAGCCCAGTGCTGGCTGACTGGAGAGATCCCTTGTGGAAGAAGTCGAAGGATTGGTTCAAATGACCTGCAGAGAAATATTGCAGAAGTTGTTAAAAATCCAAGAGCTGCTTCTTTCACCGCCTTTGCCACTCAAAGCAATACAAACTCTTGTGCTCACAGATACCATGGCAGTAAATCCACTGACATGTCAAAGATTCTGGCATCAAAGACCAAGTCTGTGTCACACGGCAATACTGGCAGCCTTACAGACCCTACTGCTTTAGCATCAACATGCTGCCCAGATAAATAGCTGCAATGAGGGCAACAGAGTCCAAGAACTGATTTCCATCCTTGGCCAGTCATTTCCTCACACCAGCTGAAACCCAGAAGCACTGATCTTTCTGTAGAGGGGCCAAAGCAAAATTATACCCAGCCAAAGCTGGCTGCTCACGTGCAACGGTTGCTGTGTTTCTTCTGACAACAGTAACGTGTCTATACTGCAGCTCTCGCAGTGGAATGCCATTTGTTCTGGATCCCTGCCAAGCACTCTGGGAATACACAGTACCTGATACCCTCTTAACAGGAAGGGCTTTGGGGGATCCCAGCAGTTGTATTAACCCTCGAAGGGATTTCTGGGAACCGTGTCTAAATATCCACCAGAGGAGAGTGAAAGCTACAACAGTCCATCTGACTTGCAGAAGCAAACAGACTTAAGGAGGTGCAAAGGACAGCAGTCTCAGAGGACTGTCCCAGACAGTCAGATCATGGGTTTCCTAACGATGCAATTTCACTAGAAACATGCAGGAGAAATTCTGCTGGGCTCCCACACTTCTCCCATAGGAATTGCCAGGCAAGGTGTCTAATTTCAGCAGCCTGTGCAACATGTTTCAAAGGAAGAGGTAAAACCCTCAGTAAATATGTCCCTGAGGATGTTTCACCTTCACTCTAAGCAGAGCCTCCACACTGGGGTGTACCTCTTCCCTTGTCTCTGTTGGTGTTTGCTTCCCATGACACGCTTCCTGGGACAATCCTGGCTCCTAGGTAAGTGTGGCAAACATTTCTATTCCCCACCTGTAATTAATATTTCTCCTGGAGTTGATATCCCAGCTCTGGATGGCTGCCCACATTCTCTTTACAACTTCCTCTCGGTGGGGCTCACATATACCCCAAGCCTCCGGACCATCAAACATGATATGGGAGAGTACACCACAGGCATTATAGGACACCTCGATCCCATCTGCTTTGCTCTCCAGCAGGTTGCTGCCAAGAAAGAAGAGATAATTTAGAGCTGCTGGTGCATAAAAGGTTTAAAAGTCCCCAGGTAATTCAGGAGCAGAGCTCCAGAGCGTTCACCCTGCCCCAGCCCAGCTGTTTGTTAGCCAGGCACTCACCTGAACACACTGATGAACTGGGAGGTCATGAGCTGCGGGCGGAGCTCCCTCACCTCTGCTACATTGCCCAGGAGGCCCAGCATGTTGCGATGCAGCTCCTGTTTCTCTGGGAACTCCTGAGCAAGCAAAGAACAGGATTATACAAAAGTAGGGCCACGGTAATGCTAAGAACAAGCATTCCTGGAGAAAGATTGTACAGCACATCTAGAAAGGCTCAGTATTTTTGAGTAGTCAGTGATGGTTCTTTAGTAGATGCCAAATGGGATCTCTGGTATTCAAGATTCATGTGAAATGAGAGAACTGAGGCTAGAGTCTGCTGTTCACTGCTGCTCTGCTTAAGGAAGGCTGCACACAATATGAGGAGAGAGGAAGATGTATTGAGTGTAAGCTTCTCTGTATTACTGGTTGAGTGGACGGATGTGCGAAAGAAGAAACTATGCAAGCTTTTTCTTTTCTGTTTGTGCAACATAGGAAGTAGTGCTTACAGGTTAGCACAGCCAGGGATCCTGCCCAGGCACCTGCATCTCCACTGCTAATGTCAGTATTCTTCTAGAGGAAACCAGACTTACTTACTTTCAAGCACTCCAAGAACAGTTTCATGCCGCTGTAGTTAAGGAACATCTCACAGTTATCAGGGGTCTCATCAGTGATGTTCCAGAGGGCACTCCAGGAGAACTCCATCACCTGATCACACTACAGAGCCAGAGAGAAAGGGACAGAAACAGAGCTTTGCTATTGTGGGAGTCCAGTGCAAGCCAGCCACTTGTGTTTCCTCCCTGGTATCACCCTGGATGGCTCCAGAGGTAAGAAAACCTCGTTATTCACTTTCAACTTGGCAACATGTGGGTTTTTTGTTTGCTATTTTTGCCTCCCCATCACATTCCCCTGCTCCCACCCTGGGAAAGGAAATTCTGCAGCACCAGCTGAGACAGCTTGAGTTTGTTAGAGAAGCTGAGCTGGCACTCTGGACTGATCTCCATGCCTAAGTCAGACTGAAGAGAAAGTGCTCTATCTATACATTTTGGGGGGAACACTCACCGTTTTATCAGCCAGCTTCTTCTGAATCAACTTTAGCATTGTCTGTGGGCAGAGGAAGGGAAAGAGTGAGAAAGTTCAAGAATCACAGAGCTAAAACCAACTGCTGTAGTACTGCAGGGCTGCCAGTTTGCAGGCATATGCAGTTTTGATCCTTTTTCAAGAATCCACTTGGGTCTTTCTCTAAACCAGTGGGACTGGGTTAGGTTCAATGTTGCAAGTATTCGCAGAGCTGAACTACATCATAGTCCCTGAGCTGCTGAGTGTCCAGTCAAGTCAGTTTTGATCTGTAGGACAAGGGCTGGAATGTGGTATAAGTGCACCAAAGCAGCAGCCTCCACAGCCCTTTGAAAAGGTGAGAGATATGGGTTGACATGAGCTGGAAAGCTGATGCAAACTTGGGGAGATACAGGAGGAGCTAGTTACAAGGTGGTACCAGTGCTGGAAATAATATGACGTGGTGAAGAGGCAAGGTGTAAAGTTACACTGCTTCCCTGCTCTCACAGCCAGCCTGTCTCTGAGATCTCGACTTGCAGTGCTGGCAAGCCAGTAAAAGATGTCAGATGGAGGGACAGGTTCCAGGAGAGGTTAGCATTGCTAGGACACTAGTTCCCTCCTGTGATACTGTAAGGTTGGATGACTGGCTGGATGCATTTGGTGGACAGCTGCAAGGAAATTGTGCTAGCCTGGGTTAAGGATAAGTAGACATCTTGGGACCATACCAACCATGACAAACCCCATCTTGCCCACAGCTTCTTTATGATCGTTGTCCACCTGGCAGACCAGAGCATTACAGAGGTGCACAGCGATGCGCTGGATAGACTCATCCTGCCGGCTCTGGTTGAGGATGTTCAGCAGCAGCTCGTTGACACGGCGGTACTGGAACTCCAGCTCCTCAGGAATGCTGAAGTTACACAGTGTCAGGCAGCAGTTTCGTTGTACCTGGGTCAGAAGGAAGCAAATGCTGGGCTGAATGGCTACAAAAACATGGACCCCATCATCTTATTTCCTGCTGCTTGGTACTGAAAACATCTTCTAGCTTGACTACAGCCACTACAATTCCTGTTCTGCTCCTATCTAGCACTGTGCTTTAGCTGTGCTCTATCAGTACCCGCTTCTCTCTCCCTGTCACTCTTGTCTCACAGGGCCACACAATCACCTAGTGCCCATCGCTTTCCAAGCCAGCTCCTCACTGCCTGTAAGCTCTCTATGCAACAGCCACCATTCTGCAGCCCAGTGGCATCCTAGTGTCACCTGGCTTCAAGTACAGTGTACTGGGATAGTGTTTCTTTCTGTTGACTCGACACCCCCAGTGCCCGCACCCTTTTCACCCCACAGTCAGTGCAGGACATCTACGCTGTGTGTCATATACTTTGACCACTATCATCAGATAAAAAGGAGCCTAGCTATCATCACTTTCTTCTCCTTGTTCTGGGGAACGTCACGTGGATAAGGAGCACCCTGCACGTAATCCCCACCACTGAGTGAAGGCAAGGAGCAGATCTGGGCAACAGCTTCTCCGATGCCTGGCTTGGCTCACATCCTGGGGGCACAGAAGACCCAGATGCTAACACCAGGCTGAAGACTTAATACAGGGAGGGAGGACTATGGGAGCTGAAGAACCCTGGGCTGCTCTTACTGTGACTTCCTGGTAGGACTCCATGCCGTTCAGCACCACCTGGATGACCTGGCGCCGCAGCTTTACGCTCTGCTCCATGCGGTACTCGGAGTTGGTCAAGTAGAACAGTGCCGCGCTGCCTGTCACCTGGATGTTTTTGTCATCCTTGTGGCACTTGAGGGCTGTGATCACCAGCTGCAGAGAAGCAACATGAAGCTTCAGTGCCATTGAGTTGCTGTTGAGTCTTGGTGTGACTGTTACAGCTGTGTGGGGCAAAGCCATGCAAGGAATGCATGGCCCAGGCGTTGCAGGAATGTATGTATGAAAGGAAGGTACCGAGTTCCACTGCACTACTGGAACCTTCTCCAGAATGGCCTGACATGGTGTACCAGGCTGAAGAAAAGACTGGGACTGCAGAATTTCCCTTGTAAGGGTGAGGGGAATGCTAGTGTGGGGCTTACCTGAAGGGCTCGCAGCAGCTGGCTGCAGCGTTCGATACGGGCAATGTCAAAAAGGAGGTTGATGGCCCGGGAAGTGATTTCTGGCCGGTGTTCAGTGTAAGCCTCAATAGCATTCAGGACTTGCTCTTCATTCTTGTCTCCACTCACCTGGCACAGAGGAATAAAAAGTCGGGGAAGAAATGATGAAGGAGGGAAACCAACATGAGAAGGGAACTCTGAGGGTACATCTGGAAGGTTGAAGGGTACAACTTCCCTCTGCCCTGCTAGTGGGATTAGGCCCAAGATGAGAGCAAAGAGTTTGAGTCACCTCTCAGCCCAGAGGGACAAGAAATGGCCCCTTTGGAGCAGGATGATCCTATTCACAAGTAAGACTCCTATTGTCTTAAATCCTTTTCTTGTAGTCACAGATATCCTGGTCCTTTAGGCAGGATGATTTTTCCATGCCCTTCTCAAGAGTCATATTTTTAATCCTTGTGAAAACCATGTGGGGTACAGGTCTTGCCTTCTGGCAGTTTTCCTGCGTTATCAAGTAGCTATTGAAAGGTCAGAGCTGAGACCTTAAGAACTCCACTCTACTGGCAGCCAGTAATTTTCATGTTCTTTCAACTTCTACCAATATTCTTGTGGCTTCATTACCTTATAGGCTGGAATATGCGTCAGGCGGCAGAGAGATGTTTCAAAAAGGCCCAAGAACTGGAGCGGTCGTTTCAGACCCCGGAAGGGAGCAATGCTGCTCTTTGCTGGCTCAATGCTGAGGAAAAAATACCACAAGAGATCACTCGGGTTGGTACCGTGTTTCTTCAGGTGTCTCCTGCCACAGAGACAGCCACTGGTTCTCCATTCACTCTGCCTGTACTGCTCCATGACTAGAGTAACAGCTACACTTCAGTTGCACACCACTCAGCTTCTCCTAAGCGTAACATCAGACATTCATGCGAGGTGATCCTGAGGGAAGGGCTAGATGTGTTCAACAGAAACAGCAGTAAGAATTCACACAGAATGCAGCTTTCCCAGGCAGGATTTGTTCTGAAAATTCACTAGCTGGGGTGAATATTTCCTCTTAGGAGAGGGCTGTGGATTTCACAGATATAAACTATCTGCAAACTGGACTGTGTGTCATCCGATAGACACGCCAGTCTGCTTCTCTGATCACACCAGAACACTAGTTTTGCTGCCATGTTCCTTACTGACCAAGAGCCAGTATTTTTTCACAAGCTCTGGAAAGGAGCCAGTACTGTCCCACTGTTTTTCTTTTGTCCAGTGAATGCTTGAGGAATAGGAGGAGAGCGTTCTTACCTAGAGGTCTGGTTTTCCAGATCAGCCATGCCTCTGCTGAGGTGCATCAGGACTTTCAAAGGTTGATCTGCCCAGTATCCAGGTCAAATATGAAAATCTGACTTTACATTCTAAGTTCCTAAAACACGCAGCCCTCCTATGAACATGGATGTATTGACTCACTGTAGAAATGTTCTGTTTTGGGAAAAGCCTGGATTTCAGTGAGGGTATGAATGTTTCATGCACAAAATGTATAAATGGCTTTTCCTTTCAGAAAAAATACACACCACTGCAAGAGATCCCTGGAAGAATGAGTGTGGAAAAGAACAACTGAAATACTTCTTCAGATAAGTATGGCAGGCAGATAGGATGAATCCTTTATTATTCCTAAAAGTCCTTACATGTGTCACACACAGGAATCACAGCTGATTGCTACCCCAGTCTTCACCGTCAGGAGAAACTAGCAACATCCATATCCTGCTTTTTAGTATTAATTAGACCTACAGAATTTGAAAACTTAGAAGAAGGAACTGTTTTTAATTCATCTTTGACTGATCCATTCATCCAAGCAGACCTCAATAATTGCTGTTTCCTTACCTGGTCTGGCCCATCTTCTCCTCCATGCTTGGGATAGTGCAGTTCTCCAGCATGGTGTGCCCTGAGATATCCAGCGAAGTAAGATTTACCAAGTTTTCCACAAACAAGTTTAGAACCCGCCGGGTCAGCTTAAATTTGTAATAACTGGACAGATGGTCTCGGGAGATATCCAAGTGCCTGCAAATGACAGAGAGGAGCTCAGAGCCTGGGAAGCATTACCTGGGCCTTCTGCCTGTCTACCAGAGGAAGATGACAAGCTAAGTGTGATTATTATTATTATTTATTTATTTATTATTACAGTTTCCCCCACTAGATACAGGAATGTGGTTGTGTAGGATCTGGCAGCAGGATCTGGCCCTGTGTCTACCCAAAGCACACTGATATCTAGTAGAGGTTTACTTTGAATGGAACACAATGAATCATTTGGCCACACATCACAAAGGAAATTGCTCCAGGCTCAGGAACTGCTTTTCCCAAGCTTCATCACAGCAGCCACATGAGCATTTCTACCTGGTGATTAAGATGCACTAGAAGATCTTTGCATCCCCAGAAACATATGTTGCCTCATCCCACAACTTAAGTTATACAAGTTTTGTCTGCTTCCCCAATCTTGTATTTTTTTCACCCCACGCTATTACACTGCCCTGATTTCATTTATCTTCATGTATTTAAATGCCTAACCTTTGGGGAAACCCTGATGCTAAGGGAGTGGTGGGACAAACTGACAAGCCACTGTGTGTGAGTGGGGTCCCTTACAGGACAGGGGCTGCTCGTGCCTGCCAAGCAGTAGCTAAGATCCTTGGGAGAGACTTTTCTAATCTGCCTGAGACAGGGGCCAACATCCCACTCACAAAAGTCTCTTCTACCTGTTGTACCTGCAAGTTTTCACTGCAAGTCACTGGGAGTTAAAAGTACTTAGATTAAGAAAATGTTATCCAGGATGCTCCCTGAGACTTCCCAGGTCACATGTTAAGGTGGTACCTCCTGGTGTCTGCAGGCAGTAGAGATGATACTAAAGCCATTGCAAAGTACCCTTCATGGGAATAGTAAGGCCCTTCTCTTTGGCTTGGAAAGCCCTGGATCCCTTTCCTGGTACCACTGTGCAGTTTGAATAGCAATTGTCTCAACTCTGTTTCAGGAAGTCATTTCACTGTCGACACTGTTAGGTCAAGAGTGCCTGTTTGTTTACACTGCCTGCTCCCTTGGTGGCACCATCCATGCAGTGTGCTTCCGCAGAGCACAGCGAGCAGACACCATGAGCTCGAGTTTTTTGCAGTTCTACCTCAGAGCCAGGCTTAAACTTCAGACATTCTTGTTTGACAAGTGGTTTGGAGGACTGAGTTTCACAGTGTGACCATCACTGTATTAGTATATGTGCATATCTGTAGTAATTTTTTTGGTCATCTCTCAAGTATCCAGCTGTTCCTTTCGTTTGGCAGAGGGGTGGTTGGTTTGGTTTTGTAGGTTGTTGGGTTTTTTTCTTTTTTTGGTGTGTGCAGTTGTGGTGTGTGGTGTTTTTTTGGAGGTGTGTGTGTTATTTTTTGGTTTTCCAAGAGGGAGTTTCTGCTAAGTGGTGTCTTTTTACAAGCAAAATGCAGGCTGGCTTTAGACATGTCAGATGTGTACAGTGAGTCAATGAGTGAGCCTGTTCAGGGGAAGGTTTATAAAGTGAAACCAGCAGCGGGTGGCTCTGCATTAGCAGGCAAGCAGACCACTCCTAAAAGACCTTTCCCTAGCAGTGGGAAAAGGATAAAGAAGGAAGAACAGAGCTGCTGACCTGAGCTTGCGAAGCTGTGCGATCACTTGGATGTGCTCCTCAGAAAGGTCCATGTTGTAAAGCACTAAGGAAACCAGACTGTCCTTCCACTGGGTCAGAAATCCCACATCGTTCAGCTGGATCCCAGAGAGATCAAGAGCTGCAAGGGAGGCCAAAGGCCGAAGCAATGTCTCCACATTTACCCCTTCAATCAAGCGGCCCAGGTTCAGGAAGCGCAAGCGGCTAAAGCCTTCAAAAGTGAAGTCCTTGACCAAGACCTGGCGAGTGGGGTTCACCAAACAGTCATCTTCACAGCCTCCGGGGTTCTCCTCCTCATAGAAGATATTACAGCAGCCAAAGAGGCTAAGGGAGATAAGCGTGTGGCTGAAGCTCACCAAGGTTTGCAGACTCTTGGCTGTCAGCTTCTCACAGTTAGTCAAGTAGAGCTCAACAAGATCCTGGGAAATGGGAAATCAAAGTTAGAAATGTTCCACAGGTAGAGCGCCCACCCTGTTTGCTACACCACCTCCCACTGGGACAGCCTGAGACCCAACTTGACCAGTGTCCCCCTCCCATTCCCTACAGTGGCTCTAGGAACTGCGAAGGGAGAAGCTGAGTTTATCCCAAATAAAATCTGGCCAGTGAAGGATGGAGTCCTGGGAATCTGGGTGCTTGGCATTCTAGCTGGTGCCCATGCAGCAGTGCTGCTCTGTGGTGGCAGCTGGAGGCTGTCAGTGCAATACCACCTGCTTCCTGATGGCTTCCAGGTCCTGGTCCTGCACAATCTGTTCCCGCAAGTGGATCCGAGCCAGCCTGGTGCTCCGGGGATCTGAGAACAGCGTGAAGAAGCTTTCATGGGGTTCAAAGATGCTGTCTGTCTTCACCAACTCCACGTACCTGTATTGGGGCAATGGTGTTAGCACAAGGCAACACAAAGGCTCAGCTACAGCTCTAGCACCTTCACTGCTTATGAGAAAACGTGGCCACTGTGTAAACACACACAGACTCCCCCTTGATCATCCAGAACAGCCTTTGGGGTAACGGGAGTGGCCTGTTACCTCTTCCTGCACAGAACTAACAATCCTTAGCAAAATCTCAGGCAAGGATTTGTGTGAGGTCACTTCTGCATTTGAGCAAACTGGGTTCTGGCAAGCACAGACTTTGGGATTTTTTTAGCCTAGCTGTTTAAAGCTAGTAATTTGATTTTTCATTTTCAGAAAATTAGCTGGCCAAAGCTCCCTGCCAGACTTTGTGGGCAGGAGTTCAGCCAAGAGAATCTGTGATAGACAAATTATAAATGCCTGGAAAACAGGTTGCTTTGTAAAGCTATGGGAGCAGCAGCCTTAACGTTTAACATCTATTAGCACTTTGCACTCTCATTTCTCTGGTTTGAGAGAGAGCCGTAATGCTTCAGTGGTGGGAAATGGGAAGGCTCCTTTGCTGCTTACTGATGTTCTTAGAAAAAGCAGTGACTGTTTGTTTCACCCTGGGTTTACCTATGTGGAAATGGTGATTTCCACAAAAACTAGACTGATACATATGAGTACAATGAGCCCTGGGAACACTTCCTTCTGAAGTTAATGCAAATCCTTATTTTTAATGTGAGGATCAATTGGGGAAAAAAAAAAAGGCCCTATTAATTCTTCCCCATTTTTTCCCCTTTCCCATCATTCTTTTCAGAGAACTCTATTCCCACTTCCCTGAGCTCCCAGCTCCTTCCCAAACCAGACAATAGCTTCTCCACAGGCCTGAAACGTACTCATTGACAAGTTTGTCACAAATCTCGCTTGGCAAGAAGATGTCAGGATGGAGCCGGAGAGTTTCATTGTCCAGTAGGTAGCAGAGAGTCCCTTCCAAGTTGCGAAGGCAGTAATCTGTGCACAAGGTCATTAGTGACTCGGGGCTATCAGATGCCATCTTGAGGGAAGTTATGGGGAGGGGAAGAGCAGAAGGAAGCTTTGGATTCAGTAGATTCTTTCCTCAAATGAAGTTCCAGGATGAATTTACAGGGACATCAGGACAACTATAAGCAGAGGAGGGGAAAAGAGACACATTGAGAAAGGCACATTGGCAAGTGTCCTGCAAAGCTGTTGTACCAGCAGGATGTCAATAGTTGTATTTACAGCCCACCACTTGCTGACCTCAAAAGAACCTGCAGCATTTTGGCCCCTCTGTCAGTATGTCCTTAAGTCCTTGGTATCCCCCCCCTCAGGAGACGCTGTGGGAATGAGTTAACATGAAACATGTTTGGAAATGAGGCTGCACAGCAAGAAAATGTTTCCTCATTGCAGGAGTTATCTGGCTGACAAAGGCTCTCTGAAAGGGAAGTGGCAGAAACCACATTGCTTGGTTTCCTTCAGGGTGGGTTGGATAAACCACCAGAAAATTTACTGTCGGGACAATCTTTTGTATAGCCCCAGCGGGATCTGGTGGCTCCATATCTCGTGCCTGTAATTCTGTTTGCCATTGTTCCAAGTGAAATTTATATGTTCAAGCTGAATGTTTCTCTGTAGTGCCAAGCCAGAAGCTTCACACAGGTCCTTGCACTAGACCGTGAAGTGGATCAGAAGCCAGAGGGAAACACACAGACTGGTTTGGCTTCCCTTTGAGCGCAGCGTGAAGCAAGGTTTATGCCCGTGCTGGACATCTGTACACCCAGCTCCTGGGACATGCTCACCCAAACCATTCCAAATCTGTCACAAAAAAGCATGAGTGACTGGCCTGGAAAAGGTAAGGCATTCTTGTCCTTCTTTTTAGGACTGGATAAAGAATAATGGGCAAGGCAGACAATTAGGGGAAGCTATTCCTGTTTATTTTCTTATTTGAAAAATCTCATGGCTCTAGTACTAAGACTCGCTCGCCGGCACTGAAGGAGGCCTTGCTGGAGCCTTGGAGGTCTTCAGCAGAAGTGACTGAAGACCAGCAATACCATTTCACTTTCAAAGGGTCAGATCACATTAGAAGCAACTCTAAGGTGAATCCTTCTATATATTTCCATGGGCATGCAAAAATTGTGTGGAAATGTTTATTTTTGAGGTAAAACCTATGTCGTATCAATAGGTATGTCCCTGCTGGCAGTGAGAACACCAGTGCTTGGAGTCAGCTGTCATTCTCTGTGCCACAACTGAGCAGCCATTGCTGGGGAAGTTGTTGCAAAACATCCTTAACTCTATTCCATTTCTGATCTTTACCCTGCAGTTGCAAAGATCAAGATGCTTGTCTGTGTCTCTGCTTCTCTAAAGCCTCGGGTGCTCTCTTTCCTTCATTCCTGTAGCATCAGTACAAGACAGAAAACTTTAACTCCCTTTCCTCATCTTAATTACTATCCCCAAAAGCACCCGGGTTGGATCAGGCACCTTCCCTCCTTCCCCTTCAGATGCTGTTGAGCTGCTGCCCAGGTGATGACACCTGTACAAAGGATCAGTAAAGACTGGGGACAAGGTAACCTTTCAAATTCAGGCACCACATGTCTCTGTGGGTGACAGGAGCACAGCTGGAACTGAGCCTGCCCAGCAGCCCAGGCTCCCAGCCTTCTCATCCCTCCCTGTCCTGCAGAATGGATTTCCATGCAAACATGAAGGCAGCACAAGTTGGAAATCAAAGGTCTTTTCTTCCTTCTTTCTGTGTTTAATTCTTTTTTTCTGAGGGTGTGCTTCAGTGCCAGGGACAAAGAGTTGGCCAAGGAATTAACCCAGCACAGGAAGGAGCCCCTCAAAAAGCAAGTGGAGAGCAGCAGAACTGCTCCTCGCTCAGCAATGGAGGAACAGCCGTGCTGGATCCTGCAGGGCACCCACCCCAGGCTTCATCTCCCCAGGACAAATCTCATTCCAGGGTAAGTGGACAAAACCTCACAGGCAGAAGCAGGCACAGGTCATGAACTTGACTTGTCTTTTGGCTTTACTTGAATTTGACTGATAGTTTCTCCTTCCTATAAGCATCTTTGAGAACTAAATCTGCAGGCAACTGGCAGGATTATGTTCCAGTCACAAAAATCCTTCTGACCCACTATGTTCTGGCCTACAACTTTCAATAGCTTCCCAGTGGGGATCTCAGGTGGGTTCTCTGCTGGTTTTGGCTCAAGAGGCAAGAGGTTTCCAAGCAAAAGCAAATGCTGAGGAAAAAAACAAACCCAAAAACTCAGCAGTCACAAAAATTGTACTTAACATCCTGATCAGATATAGTTTAAATGGTGTGACTTGGTCTTCTGGGTCACCAAGCCCTGAGCCTGGGTCATAATAACACAAAACTATGAGTCCTCAAAGGTGCCACAATAGCTCAGAGACCTTTGAGATACATGTGGTACAAACAATGAAAATGAGTAAGACAGGGAGTCTTGGATTTTGAAAAAGGAAGAAATCCATAATCCACAGCCCTCTCCTTTGTAGTGAAGTCAGGGATGAAATGGGCCACTGAGCACAGAGTACTGACTGGCCATGAGGTCCTGGCTAAGGGAATGCAGGTGGGAGGAAGCTGTCCTGTGCACTGTGCTGTATCTGATTTGGAGACTAATCCTCTTCACCTCCAGAACAAGTCCCTCTTGCAGACTTTGCCTGAAGCTTGCTTGAGAGAATCTTTCCAGAAAGGCAAGATCAACAGGAAGATCTGAACCAGTTAGGAAACATGTTCTGCTCTCCCTACCAGTTCCCCTGTGCCATCAGACAGGAGGTCCCTGGAGCCAATGTTCTTCCACTGTTTACTACTGATGGCCAGAGAACTCGAAAACAAATTCCCATTGACAATCTATTATCACGTGCAGCTGGAAACGGCCAGTGCTTGGGACTTGTCCAAGCAGCTTAAAGCACTAAAGGGCAAGGACTGCCTTCCTGTGGCTCTGACAATCCTCTGTTCCCCCTCTGCTGAGACCAGCACAATGCAGCCGGTTGATCCCAGCCCTGGAGAAATCAGCTGCCCTTTAACTTCTGAGTTCCCCGTGACCCACCAACAGAATTCCATAGAGAAGGTTAGTACAGAGGAAAGGGGTTAAACCATCCCAGCAAGTAACACCAGAGAAAGGTGTTCATCCTCATGATTTATTAGGATATTTGAGCAGCACCCAGAGCTGCTGCTGTGACCTTTTGTACAGGACACGACACAAGCTAGTCTCTCTCTCCTTGGTTAGGTTCAAGACATGACACATGGCCGGGGGAGATGGAAGTAAGAGTGTCAATAGCTGCACCCATCAATATTCTCTCTAGTTATAAGCTCAGTGCGTGGATAAAAATAAATGAACTAGAGCTACTGAGAAATCATTAACATTTGCCTAATCATTATCCTCAGGCAGCTTTCCATAGGCAATAGATCAGCGAGTTGCCTGCCCAGCAGACTGTCACCAGTGCTTTCCAGTGGTGGGCAATCAGCTGTCTGGTGCATGAAGGGTCAAAGACAGACATGTGGA
Organism: Antrostomus carolinensis; assembly: GCF_000700745.2. Taxonomy (NCBI): domain Eukaryota; kingdom Metazoa; phylum Chordata; class Aves; order Caprimulgiformes; family Caprimulgidae; genus Antrostomus; species Antrostomus carolinensis. The sequence goes on from NW_010330367.1 coordinate 22,553, forward strand.
AGATGCTGAAAATTCAAGTGCAGGAACCAAAAAGTCATCAGAACTACAGCTGACAATATTTTTTCCAATTTATTTCCCCAATAGGTTTGCCTCCATCTTAATGCACAAAGGAAAGGAGTCCTTTGGAGACACAGGAGCAGGTGTATAAAAGCCTGGACACCCCACTGCCCCCAGAAGCAGCCCTCTCCATGGAGTAACAGCCTCTCACCATCCACAGACCCAAAGGAAGCTGTGGTACGTGCAGCTTCACTCTCTCCCACTCTGGCCTTCCAGGTCCAGCCAGCTTCTTTGGCAAACACTGCTTATTGGTAGGCTGCATCCGTATTGTTACAGCATTCCAGGCAGGGCTGGCATGCAAAAGCTCGGGACCACTCTTGGCACCCCTGGGGCTGCCTGTGCCAGTCTTCTCTAGCTTGGACTTCAGACTGATCTTCTCTCCCAGTCTCTCTCCCCAGGCAGCTGCCCAAAGCCAAGCCTGACTCACCATGGCTCCACGCCAACAACATAACGTTCAGGCTGCTGCTACAAAAAATGATTGGCAAAGCTGACTTTTCCAGCATCAGGGACTTGTCCAAGGAGAGGGCAAACAATACACACTGACATGAACTGATAACGACGGCTTTAAAATAACAGATTTAATGTAAATGCAGAGTTTGGCACAGGCTGCATTTTGCAGGAAAACTGCACTGTCATTTTAGCTGGCATCTTGCAGCTGCAAATCACTGTGTGTGTATTAATTGATGGGTCACTGCAGCTCGTGCAGGGAAACACCATCCCTGCCTCACAGCAAGGAAACTGAAGTAGGAGCAGATCGAACTAATCCACGGGCCAGCAAAGCCTGTCATCTCCAAACCTGTGAATGAGACAACTCGTGCTGGCCAGGAAACATTGATCTGTATCCCTCCCTGCCTGCAGTACAGATGTTCCTTCGGCTCCCTGGGTTATATCGCGGATTGGCTTTGCAGAAGGTCCCCTGCCCAGGAGGACACCCCGGCAGCTCCTGGGTCACTGCT
>NW_010330368.1:0-1729 GCF_000700745.2 Antrostomus carolinensis
TCTCGTTGGGGGTTTTGTTCACAGAACACTTTGCAATAGAGGAAAACGCGGCATTGCGGCCGGTGCTGCCACCGGCACCTCACCCCAGCACGCACAGCCCCTGGCCCAGGACCCGCCGGCAGCATGCTGCTCCCAGCTTCCTCTCCCTTGTCAGGTTTCACCACTTTTGGTGGTTGGGTTTTTTTTTCTTTCTATTTTTTTTTTCCCCATGTTTCAGGGGTTTTTTTCTTTTCTTTTTTTTTTTTCTTTTTAAACATTTCTCAAGCTTTCTCCAAAAGAATGGCCACTGGCTCTCAGCTAGCAGAAGGAGACTACGGAAGAGCTCTGGGACACACGGGATGGGTTCCTTCTCCCATCTCACAGCTGACTTGGTCAAGATCGTTTTCCAACTCTTTTTTTTTTTTTTTATTAAAAAAATAAAAAATGCTCCAACGATCAGTTTTACAAGGCATACAAAATCTCTAAAAGGGAAACACAAGCGCAAGGTGCTGAGGTACGAAAACCTGAGGTAGTTTTTGTGTGTGTCTGTGTCTGTCGTGTCAGGGGGATTTGGATTTTATTTTTAATTTAAAAAAAAAATAAAATTGTGAGTTGTTTTTCCAGCCCTGGGTCTACAACCTCTTGTAAATCTGGTTCCTCCCCCCCCCACTTTTGCCTCCTCTCTCTGCAACAGGGCTCTTTCCCCAACAATCCCTGCCCAAAGCACGCAGGGCTGGTGCTGCCCATTGTTTTCTGGGGAGTGATGGAGAAAGAGGGGACAGACAGACAGAAAGGGGGGATAGAATGGATGCAAACCCCGGGTTTGGAAAGGGGGTTTGAAAGAGATTCCTCTTGTGGGAGACGGTATCCCTTCTGTTGGCTTACAGGCACTGCTCTTCTCAAAGCCCTGCAGAAACTGCTTTTTAACACTGATTCTGTATTTTTTTTCCCCTGCTGGCAATCTTGTATCTCTGCTCTATTGCGCATTAGAGAACCAATGAACTAGCTCCTTTTCTTAAATATCTAGAAAAGCCTGCTTTTGCTAAAAAAAACCAAACATCTCCCTCCCGCCCAACCCCTCTGAAATAAAAAAAATTTAAAAAAAATCTTAGAAAACTTAAAAATCGGTGTTAGTTTAGTTATCGATATATTAATTCTAAAATTGATGAGCGCTGTGTGCCGCAGCCCCCACGCCGGGCGAGCTCCTCCAGCCATTGCCTGCATGAAACAGGTGGCTTTTAGAAAATTAAAAATAATAAAAAAACCCCCAAGCCTCTCTCTCTCTGCGCCTATGTTAGTCCAACTAAAGGGATAGCGTCAGGAGGCAACAGTACGGGGCACGCTGTGCAACGCAGCGAGCCCTCCCCAGCCCCCTGCGCTGCACATCCCGGCAGTGCCCCGGCCATGCTGGGGGGACTCGGGGGTCTTTGGTTTGCTCCCCTGACCTGCTGGGGGTCCGGCGCGGGGGTTACATTCATGGGTGAAGCCACGGGGGGAGCCTCACTTGCTGTGCTGCGAGGCTGGGGCTCCCTGAGCATGTTTCTGCTCCTGCTGCTTCACCTGCTGTACGATTTCCCTGATCTTGCGCTGTGCAGTCTGGAGGGGGGAAGCAAGAGCCAAGGGTCACCACCAGCAGCCCAAGCAGTTGTTCCCACCACCCGCAACAGCGTCTCACCGCTCATCTCCCCCTCAGCTTTTAATTATGGGACAAGCACGTGGTTCACAGAATCCCAGAATTGCCTTGATTGGA
>NW_010330369.1:0-17567 GCF_000700745.2 Antrostomus carolinensis
GCATAATTTCTAGGAGTATCTGCTCCATGAATGCTCTCAAGAAGTTCAGATAGATGTCAGTGAAGGAAGAAAACAGCTTTGGAGTCTGGCACCAGGTAAAACACGGAGTCATAACTGGCCAGACCTTCTACAGATACAGTGTACTTGCTTGCTATGCAGACATAATTTACTGTAATCACGATGGGAGACTGGTCCAAATAAATGTTGAGTTTAATTTGTAAAAGTTAATTCCTAATTTGGAATAGTATTTGTGTGTGTGTGTGTGTGTGTGTGTGTGCGCGCGCGCGCGTGCGTTTAATTAGTGCAGAGTACTCAGATTTCTTCTTGTTGGAAATTCAATACATTATCTAAAAAATTGATCTAACAGTTCCTGTACCATCCAATTGGTGTTTGAAATCAATATCGCAAAGATTTTCTAGACAACTGCAAGAGCTACGAGCTAAATTAAGATATGAAAATGCTGTACCTGAGCCAGCTTCCACAGAAGTCAGTAAGAACTTCCTTAGTAACTTTCCCAGAAATTTTACTGGGTTATATATTCCCAAAATTGATGGGGACATCTGCTTGAGACTTTGTTTGTTTTTTTAAAGGATCTGTGAGAATAAGAGTGCTGTTTTGGGGTAGACTGAGTAAAGTGGGTTTTGCATTTAGTCTTTAGTGTTGCAAGTGGTCATTTTTGTTTCTTCTTCACAGCAGGAAATTGATGTAAGCATTGTTTGATCCAGCTAAATGAAAATGCTGGTTTACGTTCATAATATCCTGAACAATTATTTTACCTGAGAAGTCAGTTTCTCAAGTAGTTTCAGGACCATATTTCAGATTACCTATTACTTGTTTACATGTTTTTAAAGTGTGTTTGAAATATATTTTTCATTACTTAAAATTTGATTAGTCACTTCTTATAGAAAATGTTAAGCACGAAGTGAATTTTTCATTTAGTATGAACTACAGATTTTATAAGTGTTGGATATCTATACAGCCACTACGATGTCAACAGTATATTGCTATATGAAGAGTGACATTAACACTGTATAAATAATACAAAAAACCCTTACTGGAAGCAGTTCAGATATTTTTGCTCTATTTGCACAATGCAAAAATAGCCTAAATACATTTTTAATGCAATCAGCTAAATTCCGTAAATCCAAATTGTGTGCTAACTGCTCATGCTGATTAGTGTGAAATATTAATTTGCACTAATCAGCTCGAGGCAAGGGAAGCATAATAAACTTGACACATACATTTCACGCTTTACAGTGTTGGAACTTGTTTACAGTGCAGTGCCTGTAAACACTATCAGTGCTGTTAGTTATGTCACAAGGGCTGTGTATTCAAGGTGTACTTGGAAAAATTTCCTTAGCCAATGCTTCAGCTGGTTCAGTGTTGTGAAAATCCTGGTCTTTGAGAATCAATGATCTGCGCCAACTCGATGTTGTCAGAAGCACTTGTCTCAGCAGTAAGCCAGTGTATCTGATTCCTACCCTGAGTTGTTTCACAACTGAGTCATTTACATTCATGTTCCCTTTCCTGTAGGTGTATCAGGGTGTGATTAGACTCCTCAAGCCAATGGCTTCATCCTTCCTTTTTATCTGAAACATGTGCATTTAATAACAAAATAAAACTATAACATTAGGCATAAAGAAATAGACCAGCTATTAGGCAAACACACAGGGGAATATCCACGTGTCAAGTTTCATAGATTATGTCTGAGGGTTGCTCTTTGCATCCCACCTCACTCTTCTGCAGAATGGTGCTTGCAATTCCTGCATTCATGGTTTAGCATTACCTGCAATCAGCATCTGATTTAACAAGAACAACCTCTCCAGGTGCTATCTTATGCCATAAATCCATCATGCGATGTGATAAACAGGGACTCCTTCTCTCTAATACATGACTAAATATGTAGCACCTTAGATGCTGGGTCACAGTGAAAGTGGCAGTTTGGCAGAAGGCTGGAGGGGAAAAGAAATCTATTTATGCATAAAGACACTCATGTGCATGAGTGAGATGGGATAATCTGTGTGGACAAATCTGTTGCTCACTGCTGCTGGCATGTCCATGCTCTATCTTTCCTACTCTCTGCACTGCTCTACAAGGGTCTGGCTGAGGTCACAGCCCTGCAGAGCACAAGGGATAGACATGAATAAAAATACACATGGTGAAAGTCACCATTTGGCTGAACTGCAAAATTGCAAAGGCCTGCAACTCTGCTGACATTTAACTGACCTCTGTCCCCCTACGTTTTTCTCTTCATTTTAAAGATAAATTACTCCAGGACACACTATATGGATGCTGTACTCTGAGGTGGTTTTTCAGATTGCCTATCAGAGAGGTGCTGTAAGTATGATCTGAAGTGTGGGCCACACAGCCCTTGATGAAGAAGAGGACATTCCTCATGTTGCGCCAAGAGGCATCATGGAAAAGTTTGAAATCTTTAAGTATGATGTGTTTACGTGTGATTAAAATGACATAATAAACCAACATAATTATCTCATGTGTTCTACTCCCCAGGGCAGGCAAATTAAGCATACTGCTAAGCATAAAACACATTGCTTAGCACAAAGCTCATGACAAGCTCATTGGCCCCAGTGAAACTAGTAACCGCCATTTACACATAACCAGATATACATTTGGTGTGTTATGCTATCAACAATGTTGGGTGATTAGAGTCATTTATGTTCCCCAGAGGTAAACGGAATTTTCCTTTTACTAAGAAGGGTCATTTTAAACTTGAAACAGGTTGACAGTGTCAGTTCCAGTAGTAAATGGCCACATACATCAATTACCACATGAAAAATGTTCATCACTCATTTGTTCTGTTTAGATTTGAACAACATATCTAGAGTTGGAACAAATTTAATTCATAGTTTCCTTCCCCTACCTCTGAAGATTTTAGTTCTGTATATATCAAAGGAAATGAAAAGAATAATTGATAATTTTATGTGTACAGACATTCAGTTTGGAATAATTTTTTATTGTTTAATGATCTGTAAATATGGTACAACAATGTCTTAAAAATTTTTGGTGCAATCATTTATCTGTATTTCACTCCACTGTATTGGACTAACACAGCTAATCATAAAGTGAAGCCCTTATCAACCAGAGTGTTTTATTAGGTATGCTTAGCCTGAATACACACAACTCCACTCTTTCATTTTTCCCAACTCTGTCTAGTTTAATAAATTAAATAGAGTATGTCAAAGTCAGCTGGATGGAGCATTTTTAAGAATACTAGGTCTTGCTACTTTTATCTTTTCTCACACAAGTAAATCCCACTTAAGTCCCTGACAGCTGTGTGAGGGGAAAAAAAAAAAAAGCGAGAAAGAGAGAAGAGAAAAAAAAAGATGACTCAGATCCTGGCCCTTAAGCCCTTAAAAGCATTTTTACCTCTGCACTAGTGAGAATTCCATTTTTGAAGAAAAGTAATATTTTATTCCTGACCACTCATATTTAATTATATCTTCTTAATATCTCACACACCTCTGTCAGAATTCAGGTTGTGTGATTATACCTAGAGAGACTTTAATTCTCTTTGTGGTTTCAACTTATCACATCTATATATAGCTATATTCTTCCTTTTTAATTCTGACTTTTTCATCAACTAAACACTTTCTCTCTTCACAACTGTTCTAGCACATTTTATCTTTCTGCTCTTAACAGGAGCTAGCAAGTGCTAGTCTGAACAGAATTTCAGCACTTCACTGTAAGACTTTTATCTAATGTTAGATGTATTTTTATTCATTAAGTTAGCATTAAGTGAGATGATAAAAAATATTCAGCAAATTTGAATTTTAAGCTCTTTCACTTTTTTTTTTTTTTGAACAAAGTTTCTCAATTTTCTGTTTTAATTGACTGTGCTATACATAACAGTATATGTTGTCTGTCTTTATTAATGTATTTACACATTTTATAGTAAGGGAAAAAGATAAACAATATATCATACAAATTTCATTAAAATACACAATTGAACCTTCTTCCTTAAATTTATTACTATTCATAGATCTTCATTGTTTTAGCTTCTGTACACTTAGGAAGAGACAGCAATTACTCCAAAGCACTTGTAATCATACTTACTTGTAGTTAATTAATTAAATTAAATCAAGAAGAAATAATTGTAAAATAATTTAGCTGAATCCACCGAGGATTTGCATTATTTGAACTTCATGTGTTTAAAAAGTAATGTGCTGACACTGATGCAGATTGTGGTTAAAAATAGGATATCATCATACAACAAGAGAAAGCTCCTGAAAAACTCCACGTTTGTACATTACATACAGTAAAGGAAGAGCAAGTAATGGGTCACTATGCAGGAATGGGCGTCTAAGGCTTCAATCATTTAAACATCTTGTCTGAAGGAGGCAAGTGAAGTTCAAAGCAGAGAACAATGGAAAAAATCCCAAAACAGGAAATATCTGTTACAGGCATTAGAAATGCAGTAGATGATCCAGGTGCAGTCACATACTGACCAGGAAGGAATATTAGGCTTTGTTACAGGGAATAACAAATCCCCAAAGCATTCAGTTTGATATGCAGCTGCAGCGTACAAGACAAACAAAAATTATTCCAGTAATAAAAAAATACAATAGAAATCAAAGGATATAGTTCTGCTTCTAAAAATAACATTGCTCATTAGGCTTTACCTAACAGGCAGTATGCAGTCTACTTACTATGATTTAGAGATGATGTGCACGTAAACTATACCAGTGCCTGAAGATATGCAGTGTTTGGCAGGAGGGATATAAATTTTGGTGTTTATTAGCACTAGAATTAGAAAATAAAAGGCTGAGAAAGTAACCAGACAATATAATTATTTCTTAAATGTCTCCGTTTTATAGAAAGATAGTTATAAAGTACACAACAGAGACTAGGAGCAAAATAGGTTCGTGTAGCAAAGACAAGGGAGGTAGCTTCAGTTTATCAGAAGGCTTCTGAGACTACTGCATCAATTGACTTTACACATTGAAAAATGCTCACACAAAGCCCTTTCCATTAAAGATTTAGATTTAGATCTTACTCAACATTTTGCCTAGTTCATGACAGTCCTCTTTCAACAAAGCAAGCCAATTAACTGAGTTTTCACATAGGGTGAAATTTGGAGACCCATTTGGAGAAAAGAGTATCCAAAATGATGAGACAGTGAAGGCGATAAGGGGATGAAAGAAGAATCTCCATCCCCCCTCTGCTGTGACGGGTCCAGCAGCTGCAGGGAAGGGGCACCTCCACGGGATAGGCAGCAGCAAGGCTGTGTGTGACAGAGTAGGTCTAAGCTCACAACCCTGCCTTGTTTCCTCCTTTTGAATGCCAAAACACTGGGATTCATGCCACAATACTGCCCGCTGTGAGCTGAAAAATAAATAAAATAAACAGTAAGACTTTGACCAGTAGCTGAGAAATTTGCAGGACATATGCACAGACCTTTGCCAGGGATGCAGAAGTAGAAGCCAGGTCTTTCTTCTGATGCAGTGGGAGAAGTCTAAGATTAGGTAAACGTTCTCCTCCAAAACATAGGTTGGTGGGATGAAACAAACTCTCATAAAATAATCAGAAGTCTGCTTCCAGTAGACAGGGAAAATAAAATATGGGAAACATTACCAGAGTCAAAAAAATCACATAAACAAAGAAGAAATAGTGCTGGTCTTAGAAAGAAAAGGGGAAAGGGAGGACAGTCATGATTTTCCAGATGTACAAGAAAATTCAGCTATAATCCAGCTTCTCTGTAAGGAAAATGAAAGCCTTTTCTGTTGGACTGGCCTGATCCTCTCCTGAGATGGGTTGAGTCAATTAGACAGAATGCAAGAGAAATGTCAGATTATTGTTGCCATATGAAAAGCTGCCTTTTGCTTTGTGACTGGTCGCTACAAGCCAAAATTCATCAAAGGACTGAGTGAATTTGAAGTTTGATGCAGCTGGTATGAAAATGTCATCCAAGGTTTCAAAAACAGTACTCTAAATATAGGTCTTTAAATACGTGTAACCTGTTTTTCAAAAATGTAGAGTTCTGTCAGCTCCCATGTGAAAATCAGGCCAAGTCTACTTCACAGCTTCAACAGGGATTCAATAAGCTGCATATAAGCAGCTACTTCTGAAAACTTCATCTCTGCTTTGATTTCAATAGTTTTACCCTTTCAAGTTGAACACTTGAAAAACTTTGAACAGAATGAGCAGACATTCCCAGGTAACTACACAGGAGAAGGACCAGAAGACAGCAAGAGAAGGCATGGTAATTTTTTTTTTACTCTTCTTCTAGGGAACAAATTTTGATTTATCTGGCAGTAAATTACTGCCTTCTACCATGCTGGCTGATCAACTAGGCAATCTAAACAGGGAGCTGAGAGCTCTGGTAGTCCATACAGCCATGATCCATCCCATCTGGTCTGGAGAAGCAGTGGGGAAAGAGATGCTCAAGCTCCAGGTCTACGACAGCAGAAGCTTTGGCAGCTGCAGGAGGGCTGCGGTGCTCTGCAGATGTTAAACAACTTGAAAAGGAGGCAAAATGGACACCAAACGCTCATAAAGCCCAGGCAACTGACCAACGTTTTTGACTCTAGTAAATTTGCATTAATCCCCTGAAACCAGCAGAATTAGTTCTGATATAAGAATTGGTGCTTGTGAACTTGTGAAATACTGAATAGCCTGGGCTCTGTCTCAGGTCGCATTCTGGCAGTCAGGATGCTGAGTCTGGTCTGGTATTATTTGGAAAACAGGAAATGAGAAGGAAATTTCAGAAAGAGGATTTCCTCAAGGAAGGGAGATTCTGAAGGGTGTGGGAGGCAGATTCTTCAAAGGCTGTTTCAGCTAGTGTCAAATTCAAGAAAATGGAGATATTACTTTGAGATAAGAATGAAAATTATATTATAATTGACATACACCTCATTAGTTAAATGATAAATGTTGAAATAAATAAAACCTATTATAAACAAATTAGCATTAAGTAATTACTGCTTTTAACCCCAATGCCACTTCAAACAAGGAAAGGTACCTCATGTTTCAGCTTTAGATCATCTGCACACACAGAATTCCTAAATGATACACCAGATTGCTTTTACTGCACCATTAAAATCCACTGCCTTTGTTACGCATAAAAACTGTATTTTTAGCTTTGACTAGAGGCTGCTATTTTTACAACTGTGTGTTAGGCATATTTTACTTCTCTAAAATATAATTTATGGCTGACATAATTTATAAAATATATTATTAGTGAATGACACATCTTTTTAAACTAGCCAAATTTGATGTTTCAATATATAGTTTTGCAGTGTAGTTTCCATGCATAGAATGTGGTGGGGGATCTCATTTCTGCCTGCCTTCCCTCTTCACTCAAGACATCACTAGGAAGAAGTTCATGTTACGCAAAACTAGAATAACACTTTTTAAAACATTTTTATCAGCTCTCTAATGGTAATCACAGTGTTTTGATTTAGAATTCACTAGAAACTAATCAGGGCACACAACCAGGACTAAATGTTTGTACATGCTTATTAAATATAGTTATTTGCAACCCAGAAGTACATGTGTATTTATATGGTTTCTGCTAGGCAGAGAAAAACAGACACAATAACATTTAATAGTGTCCATAATTTTAGACTTTTAATTCCAGTGAAGTCAATGGGTCCTCCCTGGTTCTTAAACTAAGAAATATGCTGGAATTATTTCAAACTCCTTAAAAAAAGCAGTCTTAATATTTAAAGAGACTTCACAATTTCTATATTTAGAAAAAATTACTCTAGGAGAAAATTATCCAGACGAACATGCTCTTAAATACTTAAATGCAGGTTTATTTTTTATAATTGTTGACTGAGTTCTGGAAAGATGCATCAATTACTAAAAATAGACTTAAAGTAAAATATGTAGGAATAAATTTGACTTTCAATGGCAGTTTCATTTCCATAAACACAGCACCATTGAGGGAGTACACCTAAAATTAGGAAACTTATTTATGATTCCTTCAGCTTCATTTGCATACTACTGTATCAGCTCTGTTTGCTTCTGTTAGTCGAAACTACGTGGCAATTTAGTCTGATTTGGAGGTTTGAAGTAAAAAAGCCAAATTCAAATTTAAGCACCTGGGAATTTTCCCTTCAGAGGTATTTATATACCTTACTCTTCCTGAAATAAATGGTATTCAGCAACTAAAAATGTTCAGAAATGTAGCTTCAACACTGCAAAAATTAATTACTTTCCCGAACTGCTGAACATCCACTACTTAAGTTCATGAAAACAAACATGCACAGCAACCGTATTCCAGCATAAATGCATAGGTATAACTTCAATCTATTTCTTTATTTATTTTGAATCCATGTTTGTTTTTTTAACCAAATTTAATAATGCAGAGAACCACAGAAACACAGAATAGTTGGTTTTGGCAAGGACCTCTGGAGATCATGTAGTCTAAATCCCTCCTCCAAGCAAGATCAGCTAAAGCAGGTTGCTCAGGATCAGTTGTATTTTCAATATTTCCACAATCTTTCTGGGAAATCAGCTGTAAAGTATTTGACCCTACCTTACAGTAAAATTTTCTTCTTATGTTTACATTAAATTTCTTGTATTTCAGTTGGTAGCCATTGCCTCTTCTCCTGCCACTGAGCACCACTGGGAAAATTCTGTCTCCATCTTCTTTACACACACCCACCAGGTATTAATACACATGGATAAGATCTCCCCGAGCCTTCTCTTCTCCAGGTTGAATATTTCTCAGCTCTCTCATCCTCCTCTTGACAGGTGCTCAGTCCCTTAAGCATCTTTGTGGCCCTGTGCTGGTCTTACTCCAGTATGTTCAGGTCTCTATTGCACTGGCAAACCCAGCACTGGACGAAGCACTCCAGATTTCTCCCACCAGTGTTGAGACCAGGAGAAAGATCACCTTCCTCAACCTGTTCGCAGTGTTCTTCTTAATGCAGCCCAGAATGCTGTCAGTCTGCCCTGCTGCAAGGGTACATTGTTGGCTCATGTTCAACTTGGTGTTCACCGGGGCCTCTAGGGTTTTGCAAAGCTGTTTTCCATCCAGCTGGCCCCCAACATCTCCAGATGCATGGGGTTTCTCCTCTTCTGTGTGAGGCCTTTGGCATTTCCCTTTGCTCAACTTCATGAGGTTCCTGTTGTCCCATTTCTACAGCCTGTCCAGGTCTGTCTGAACAGCAGCACAACTATCTGGTATATCATCCCCTTGGGTATCATCTGGGTAATTTTACTGAAGGTATGCTCTATCCCATCATCCATCCCTCTGTGATCTTGATGGGATCATAGCCCTGTTGCTGCATGCAGACCTCTCATTCCCTCTGTTTGTTCTTTGCTGCACACCAGTTTTCCAGAAAAGAGTGAGTGTTCCCCCCATAACGGTCTGCTCTTGGCACTTTATCCGTGTGTATACAATTGCACCTTTTGTCCTGTTCTGTTGTTTTTTCAGTCTCTTTTTCCACATCAGCCCGTCTACCACTTCCCCATTTGGTTGTGGGTTATCATCTCCTTCCCCTATCATTTCTAGTTTAAGGCTCTCCTCAACAGGTTGGCCAGCCTGTTGGCAATGATATTTTTGCCCCACTTGGTCAGGACAATTCCAGCTTTTCCTAGTAGTTCTCAGTCCTCCAAGAGGACTGTGGTTTTGTAATGCAAATCCCTGTTACCAACACCAGCTGCTCAACCAGTTGTTGACTCTCAGGGTCCACATACAACAGATGTGCATGAATAATATCACAGTAATGATACTGTCTAATTGCAGTGCTATCTCAGGGCATAGGCTGATGGGATTGATCTCTACTCTGAAGGAGACTCTGGTGCTGTGAGTCTCAATACATCATTTTAAGTTGAATTCACTCCGGTTGTAATAGAAAAGCAATCTTTACAAGTAGATATTTTCCTTATAGGTTTTGATGTGCACACCTACCATGGAGGAAGAAGTTGTTCCTGAGGACTCTCAACTGTTTAAGGTAGTACGTACAGAGTGGTTTAGTGGTTTCAGAAATACCTAGTAAACAGATAATTTTTAAAATGAAACAATCTTGATTTTTGAAGAACTTTGGCAGCAAGACAAAACTTCATAAATAGGTCAAAGCCACCATGACTCTGTGTCCATTTTTAAATAAATTCTGATCCCAAGCCTAGCTTTTTAAACTTGTTTCAACTCTGCTAATGATTGTGAATTTATTGTTATTGTTAATATTAATATTATTTCTAATTTGAATGTAATTGAAATGGCTAAACAGCTGCAGAACTTCAAAATGCTTTCAGTCATCATCATTTTATCAAAGTTATTGCAAGAAGGTTTCTTTCTCTTTGTGGCTAATCTTCACTGATTGGGAATGAACAAGCAGCAGTAAATTCCCAAATGCCTGTATTTGACTAGAAATAACAATTACTCGATGCCTAGTAATATGCATTTCAAATGTGTTTGGCATTCTTTCAATATTCATTGATTACTGTTATTGGCTCAACAAATTAAAATGCATCCACAGTTATGAGAGGATATAGGATTTGATACTAGTTGAAATCCCAGTCATAGAGAAACCATTTACTTTGCCATTGACTTCACAGAGATGTCAAGCTAATGTTCTCTCAAGTCAGGTGTTGAGTCTCTAGCAGTGGTCAATGGTGGGTGCTTTCATTTTCTTTAGGCAGGAAAAGAAAAACAATTTGTTATTATTTCAGTAGAATGGTTGTATTGCTTCTGACTTTGAAGCTTTTACAATATCCTTAAGGTGAAGATCCCTAAATACTCTTGATATTGGCCTGGAGTATTCCTAAATACTCTTAGATAGCACTACTACTGCAGGCTGTAAGACAGAATATCTATATCATGTATCCAATTAGTGGAGGAAGTAGTCTACCCTAAAGCAAAGAATGTATCAAAGAATCTGAAGAAATACCAATTCTGCTGGTTTTAGTCAGCTAAAGCTAGATCACTTTTCTAACACAGATGCTTGAGAAAATATTCCCATGCCATGGAACCTTGGGCAATACAAAAAACATGCCTTTCCCCAAAAATGGTGAAATCAATGACTTTCAATGTCGTCCTGCAAACCCCAAATATTTATCACAATACTCTGATGTGAGGGGGGTTAAATTAGGGTAAACACAAATTCAAGACACATTTTAATCACTTAAGCAAACCTCCAGTAAATAAAATGGAAATCAATTGAGAATTTTTAAAAACTTAAACTGGGATTCATCTTTTCTAAATGCAGATGCCTCCACTGAGACATCTAATCAACTGAACTGCTCACTCTAGAATGCCTTTACAGCCAATGGAGACTGTGTCAGTGGAGTCTAAGGCTGACTCATCACTATACAAAATCCCTATAAATATCCACTTTGCTCTACTGTTTTCAAAGGAGACTTGAGGATGCCTTTCTTAGTTATGTATGTTTACATCAGAGATGTCTCAACATAGAATTCCCTGAGACATCAGTGAATAAAGTCTGAGCTGCTTATCTGAACTGGTCAGTTTAGCAATCAACATAGATCATTGGCTACTCTGACAAAAGCCCAGACCCTTTGGTAATCATTGTTCTGGGAGATGTGTCTCTTGCAAACAATTTTGTATAGAGAAATCCACACTGACAGATTTTTATTTTTTTTTAATAGAAAATTCTCTGTCATCTCTATTACATGTGCTTCTATATTCCACTGTAAACCAGGAATAATGCTTAAAATTTCTTTTCTGGAGTGCTCTGAGATGAAAAGTGTGTAAGAAGAATTAAAACTAGATACTAAAATACTTAAGACCCATTGGAATCAGCAGAGTCAGGTAGAAAAAAATAAAATTAGAAACTAAATAGGTTTGCACATCTGAGCTTAAATAAAGGGGGAAAAAAAAAATATTTCAGTAAACCCTGAATTTCAATCCTGAAAAATGTCATATTACTCTTTGAACACAAGCCTGGAATCCTCATTGGTATTTTTGGCTAGTTCCTGTATTATGCTGCTGTTTGGCTAAGTTTACATAGGAACACATTAGTTTTCTCTTTTCCCTCCTCCTGTATCTCTTCCTCTCCAATACAAACAGCATGAAAGTACCAGCACTTAACAAAACAAAAGAGGCTATAGGGGTGGGCCAGCTCCTGGCTTATACATAGCAAAAAACTTTTTGCTTTCTGACAGAACATTCTGGAAAAGTCTACCTTTCATTTCAGGCTTTTCTGTGACAAAAACAAGCTATTTCTGAGCCTATTAAATCATTTTCATTTGAGACCACTGACATGTTACATTTTTCTAGTGCCCCATATTGTCAGTCTTGTTCATCTCAGGAGAGAGTTAAAAGTAAACATTCACTTTTACCTTGTGCCTCTTGTGGATACCAGTCAAAGAGTTTTGTTTTTGGTTTGTTTGGTGGATTTTTTTAAAGAAAAAAAAAAAAGTAGATTTGTGCAAGTGTGGCAACATATTTTCTGCGAAATGTGAATGCATGGTTCGATTCACATAACCGTAGGCTATTTTATCAACTCACATAATCATTGTTATCATCATATTCATCTCACTGTGACACTATTTAAAGATTGCAGTCAGGACCATTTTACAAGGCTCTATGAATGGGCTCTGCTTCACCTAAAATTTCACCATCTAGAAATTAGAATCTAATTTAGTGCTTAAGACAATCATCTAGTTTCCCTTTAATGAATGAAGTGTCACCAAATTGTCCATTACAAGAGATCGGCACCTCCAGAACAAAAATTAAAACCAGCTATCTTATGCACAGGGGTTACCTCCCATCTGCTGACAGAAAAGGGGCAAAGATACTGACACTAAATTAAATTCAGTGGTTACTCAAAAGTGCAAGGAATGAGCCCTTCCCTTTCAATGGAGTAAGGAGAGCAGGAACCACCATGTCCTATGAAGCAACTGGAGAAAAGGGTGCAGTAGTAGGCATATCTCTGTCTGTCAAATCCCAGCCATCAGAGCTGGCTGGCTCCATAAAAGAAATATGCCAAACCTCAAACAGGATATTATAAATTATGTCTATTTTCTTGTTCAAGTGGAGAGCTCCAAGGACAGGTGATTTTCTGAAGATGTGTCTTATGGTTTCTCCATGAACTGGACCACAATCTTTTCCTTGTTTGAACATGACATGAGAATGCAGGCCCATGAATTTATCTTCCATTTCCCCTAAAAGAAAATCTAAAATGTAATATTTCATTGTTCCTCTATAAACAAAAATGTAAGACTTCCTCTTTTAATGCACAAACATACACACACGTGTCATAGTAAATCTTTGCTGTAAGGTGATAAAACAACAAACAAAGGTCATACAAGGGTGAGGTCAACTTCTATTGCTCTTGTGTGATTTTTTTATTCCCTTGGGTTTGAGTCTGCATACTTATTTGGTTTTTATGTTTTAATTTGTAAGAAGTCTTAAATTACATTGTTTAAAGTTCATGAAAGTAGACATGACAAAAAACCTCTGATGGGTGTCTATGCTGTTAATATACAGATGTTCCTTTCTGAAGATACATTAATACAGCTCTCCAGATAATCCTGACATTTTATAGTGAACAAAATAGGTCTTCATTTTATTTATCTCTGAGCTGACGCTCAGGTCAAGCTGAGGATTTTGCTTCCAATTTTCCAACACAATCCCTCTCGTAGCCAAATTTGGACAGGTCTCCTGAGGATATTCCCAGTGATTGCAATAGCACTATTTAGCAAGTGCTGAAAACTATGAGTAGAGGTGTAGGAGACTGACA
The DNA here is from genome assembly GCF_000700745.2 of Antrostomus carolinensis. Classification (NCBI taxonomy): domain Eukaryota; kingdom Metazoa; phylum Chordata; class Aves; order Caprimulgiformes; family Caprimulgidae; genus Antrostomus; species Antrostomus carolinensis. Next base: position 13,674 of record NW_010330369.1, read on the forward strand.
CGTAGAAAGGATCAGTCTGAAGTCTGAGCATATGAGGATATTCTGAGAGGAAGAAGGAAAGGTCTACCCTGAATTTCCAAACAAGATGATGAGCTCATGGCTGCTGAACTTCTGAAATACTGACAGTATACCACATGCAGCAGAACTAAGACAGAAGTGCTGGAGACAGAAGTGAATAAGTCTTACCCAGAAATAAGAAGAGAAGGAAAGATTACAATCTCCACAGATGGAATAACATAAACAATTAAAAATATATGCACCACTGGTCTTTAGTTGAGTTCAAAAAAGAAATTCCATGGGGAGTTACAGTTGTCTAGGCTTATTATAAGGGTATACTTAATGTCAAACTCTTTATGACTTTCCAGGTTTCCAGAAAAGAGTAAATTTTAGTTACCTGGAGCTTCTCTCTGCTTCCTCACTGACACTGTTTTGCTTCCCCAGCTTGCCTTAGAGCTTGGCAACATATAATCATGTAATTCCACCTGTAGTTCCTGAGTTGTTGCGGCAGGGCATCCTGTGTGACATTCCCTGGCAATATCCCCAGAATCCAGATTTATTATTCATTCTGGCTTGCCACAAGGCTTCTGCTTCTGAAGCTTCCTGCTTCAGTGTCTTCCACACAAAGAAATAAATTAGAGACAGAAGAAAGGTAAGATAAGAATAGTGGGTTTCTGCTAAGCAAAATGAACCATGATTCCTATGAAAACGTTGGTACCACAAAAGTTCTGCTATTGATATTGCACTGAGGTTTTTGTTTGTTTGTTTGTTTTTTGTTTTGGTTTGGTTTTTTCTCCAGAAGAAAAGAGCCTACAAGACAGCAGGAACTCCCATGTTACATGGAAGATGCTGATATTTAATTGAGCTTTACCATAGGACTTATTATAATAGCACTTAGGGTATTTCTACATTGCACAATATCGTGCACATAGAGATACCCCAGTGATCTATAAAAAGGCCCTACTGAGAAACTAATTAGTCAAGGCAGAGCTCTGTGTTAATTCTGCTCTACTGCTTCTGGTATTGCACTAGGTCTTTCAGAGAGACAAATAAAAGGCAAACTGAGATGAAATAACTGGCCTGGGGATACAGAGGGTGGGATTCATCTCACCTGACTTTAGACATCAACAACGTAGACATTTAAAACCAAGCTAGCCCCTGGGGCTCCATTTATAGTCACTGGAGATAAATATGCCCTTTTAGGGTGCCAATCATCTGCCCTATTTCAGACATCTAATTTAGGAGACGATGAATTGCCCCCTGGATTCTATTGACTAGTTCTTCACTGACTATCAACTGAGCCAGAAGGCAGATGCAGATGTCTTCACTACAGACATCTGCATTTAGTCAATATAATTCCACCTGCAAAGTCAGTGATGAAGCTGGGAATAGTACATGTCCTCTTTCTTCTCAGACCTGTACACTATTCTGCAGGCCATACCACTACTTTGTTACCTCTCCTAGTAACAGAGAGACTTGCAATTATGCTGTGTGATATTTAGAGATTGTTCAATTATCATAAAAATTAAAGCTTATTTAATGGACTAGTCAGGTAACTAAGCAGTTGGCTGGTATCAAAAAATAACATATTAAAAATAAGAAACCTAATTTTAGTATAAGTAAAATTCCTTCTAGGGTTTCAGTTGCATTCTCACTGGTCAACATCACAATGGATTAATAGTTTAAAATTTTGATTCAGCTGTAAAAACATAGATGCAGTCATGTAGTTATGGTGTCAGAGCAAGGCTTGTCAAAAACGAGTACAAGGATAAGAAGACACAGCACATGAAATGCAGCTCACTCACGAACAGCATAAAAAGAAACATGCTTCTGTGTATAGTAGGAGATCCATTTCTACTAGATGTGAATAAGTACTAAAAACTTGGCATATATAGGCAGTGCTATATGAATAAGGACTACAGGATGAATGAAAATGTGTCTGTGGTACCCTAGCTTCAATTTGCTGCAGAAAATGGAAGGTATCAAAGAAAGGATAAAGGAAGAATACTGTAGAAAGCATAGCATTTCATTACTAAATACACTGCAGAGAGGCTTGGCTGCAGATTCAAGCAAATAAATTGGTTGTCTGCACATCAGCTGGGTGTCCACGTTCCCATTAGAGTCAACCAAGACCTAGTCAATGCATTTGGTAGAGCATAGCTGGGCTGATCATATATAGCTGTCTCTTAGGAAAGGTGAACAAGCAGCTCCACAGGCTCTGTTGACACCGGTGGGAACTTAGATGCCTAACTCAGCTGTAGAAACTCATAGCATAAACTTCTGCCTTTAGCTGTTTCAGTACAAAGCTCAACTTAATCCTTAATGGCACATAAGACAGTTATAGCATCTCCCTACCTTTGCCACAGGGTTCATTAGAGCCAGCCATCTACAACTGGCTCTCAGCTGTTAATATTTTTTATTTGCTGCTTTCTGAGTGTGATTTGCAGAAATTTTGAAGGCTGAAACACATGGATAGATGATTGGAATGTAGATTATCTATTTAATACTATTGCCCCTGAGAAATTATAAGCTAGGTGTCTAAAGTTGGTCATCAAAAATTAGTACAGGGTTTTGACAGCCTTGGCTATAATTTATTCTTTCAGTCCTCCATCTGTAAAATGATGGTAATAATACAAATAATTGCTAGGGCTGCTGTGAATATAAATTCACAATGTTTGTGAAGAACTGACAAATTACAGAAAGAGCACCATAAAAACTCATGAGGAACTTAATAACATTGTATTCAACTGAGGTGTTAGATTGTGATTAATAGGGTCTGGAGCCTTACGTTGAATAAAAGAGATAAAAAGAACCATTTAATAATTAACCATACAGAGAAATAAAAATAATAGATGACCATGTAATTGAATCCTGTGTCAAAACACACATGCACAGGGAGCTAAACAAAGGTGTCATATGACATCTCTAACATTTACAGAGCAATGCCAGGAAAATGAAAACATAAAAAATCTCTAAGTACAGTTAAAAAATTGTATCTCAGGGAAGGAGGCAAAGGTGGTAAGTCACCTTACCATAATGCAGCATTGTGTGAACTCACTAAATAGGTATAAAGGTGCTTAATACCCCTTCTTCACCACCTCAGGCACCATAATTGTAATTTCCTTTGCTCTTTAGGGATCCTATCCCCTCCTCTGTTTGGATCTTTCCCTCCTCCTTCCCTTTTCAGGTTGTGATTATAAAGACATTTTATTCAGCAATTATTTCACCTTCAGCTGATGGACACTGCTTGCTGCCTATGAGACTGTGCCCATGGAACTACTTCAGGAACCAGCCCCTTGCTTAGATCCAGGTTTATGTTAGAAACCACCTTTTCTCTTTTTGTTTTTGTGTTACTTTCAGGGTTACTTTATCTCAGGCTATCTTCTGATCAGGTTCAACACATGTCCCCGTAAACTGTAGTGCTGGCAGAACCGGAGAGAACACGTAGGGTGAGAAGGACCATCCACAAAGTGAGAAGGAGCACCTAGGAGGGAAGGGGCACAAGGAGAACGGACAAGGGGGGCTGCATAAGCCAGTGAGGAGAGAAGAGCCCTTGCAAAAAGCACTGCAACCAGACACCCCTCCAGTCATAGGCCATTTTTTAAAAAGCCCCTGAGAAAGACAGGTGGTTCATGCAGAAAACTGTTTGCATTTTAATCTTTTTTCTTTTCCAAACATGGCACGAAAGTGCTATCCTCAGCGATAAAAGCTCCCCTGAGACTCCACCTTGCTTTCCACCTCTTGTGTACTGACTTCCCCTGGTGTGAAGGAAGGTTGAAGTGCCAGATGTTAGAAGAAATAATTATTACAGCGCTTCCTGCAAGCACTTCAGATTTTAGAGAGGAGGAGCAGAAGCTACCTGATTCAACACTTTTTTTTTTTTGCATTTGCTTTCAC
>NW_010330369.1:17577-18939 GCF_000700745.2 Antrostomus carolinensis
CCCCCCCCCCCCCCCCCTTTCTCCCTTGCAGCCTCTGCCTGTAGTAAGTGAAGGAGCTTTTACTCTGAGGATTCAGCATGCTGCTCAGGGCTATCATTACAGTGAGCACATTCCTGCAAGTCATATTCACAGTGTCATTTCAAAAGAGGCATGGGCTAACCCTTTCCCATTACAGACATGGAAATCCTCTCACAATTAAATCCAATCCACACCTTCTAAACATTTAGAATGATGTGGGTGACTAGGAAATGTTGAGAAATATGTCTGTACTCAAGATTACAGAATACAAAGACAGTAACTGCAATGTGCATTTCCATTGTCCACCGCCTGCTTGTAGCTCACAGTTAATTGCATAGATAGGGACCATGATTTGCTGCTATGCCTGTGCAGGATTCATTCCTACACAGCAGTGCCTTCCTTGTCCTTATGTTAATTGTCTGTCACCAGCAGTGTGGCAGCTACCTCTGTGGGGGCATCTAACTGTGCTATTATCCTGCTATCCAGTCTGCAGTTGCAGGTCCAGACAGACCATTGCTGATCATTTCTGAAATAACAGCTATGTGTATTGGTTTTACAATGGGCTGAAACCAACTGAATTAACAAACCTGCTTCAGTTGCTTCCTATTATCCTTCCAAGACCTGATTAAAGCTTTTTTGAATGATGCTGTATTTTCTTCTGTCGTTGCTTCATTTCATTTTGTAAAATGTTGGCACTCAGAATAAAAATATAATTAAACTATGGCACAGAAGCAGATAGCTTTGATCCCACCTAGCTTAGTAAAGAAGACAAAACAGGCACATTTAATCCACTGTTTGTTCAGTTACAATGTGCTAGTTTTCAGCTATGCACATTCCAGTGACTGAATGAATATATGAGGAATGCCAAAAATTAACCTATGAGTTACAATTATTGCCATACAAAGGCTGTTATAGTGTACACCAAAAATCTCTAAACAATGAGGTCGTATCACCATAAAACATAACGCATGGCTAAATCATAATGCAAAAAGAATTTTGAAATAACCATATTTTAACGTGCACAGCCTGTGATTCAGGAGAGTTTATACATACACTTTTGTAGAAAAAGAGATTTTCCTTCTCCCAGATTTCCCCCTCACACATTTCTGATTCCCTCTTTTCTCTGTTCTCTAGATCTTCCCCTGCTTCTGCTGCCCTCTGCCTTTGCCTCTGCTTTCCTGCATGCTGCCTGAGGACTATTTGAGCACTTTTATTTGCCTGAGTATTTACTTGCATAGGCATGCAGCTTATCTGGTATGCAAGTTTTACCCATGGAAGTATGGTATTTATTTTGCATAGAAACACACATGGAGACACACACCCCTAACTCAACTCTTCTCTTCT
>NW_010330369.1:19211-36441 GCF_000700745.2 Antrostomus carolinensis
CCTCTCCTCTCCTCTCCTCTCCTCTCCACTCCTCTCCTCTCCTTTCCTCTTCTCTTCTCTTCTCTTCTCTTCTCTTCTCTTTTCTCTCCAGGTTGGTCTGTGACTGGGTTGGATTCATGCAGTCCAAGAGCTCCCAGCAGCACAGCAGTGGCAACAGTGCCGGTGGGATTCGTCTGCTGGCAAGTGTGCTTGCATTTGTATTGCACCATTTCTACATCATTCCTTTGCATCTTTTTCCCAGCAGAACACAGCAAGATGAAAAAATGACAGCAGGTGGCAAGGTGGCTTTTCATTTGTGACAGGATACTGAGTCATGCGATATGTCTTCATGGACAGCAGCGGTGCGATGTGCTTCACACTGCAGGGAGAGGTCAAAGTGCTTCAGCCCCTCTCACCTCTTTACAAACAGTCCCTGCCTCCTGATGCTCTCTCAGTCGTGACAGCTGAACAAAATGAAGGCTATTTCTGATTTATAGCTGCAACCTGCAATGAATTATACTTGGGTGGTTTATTAATATGAAGCACATTAGCAAGAGTATACTGTTGTCAGCCACAAATGGAAAAAACTAACTCTGTCGATGACTGTTATCCATTCATTGTTTTACAAATCCAGCATCCTCTAGAGAGCATCACAAAACCCCACTCAGTGTCTCTGCATACTACATTTTACATTTAGATTTTCTGGCTTAGAGAAAAGATGTGTAAAATCACAAGCAGGCATAGCATTCCCCACTGACTAGTGCATATATGAAGTCTTTTATGGTCTTATTATAGCAAGCATATGAAATACAGTGTATATGAAACTAGGAAGAGGGAAATAAATATGTCTACATTTTTTAAAGGAACAAGAGGCTGATACACAGTTTTTATCCCACACTTTGGAAAGTGTTTCCTTGAGATGTCTGGGGTAAAATTGGCTTTTTGAGACCTTTGGTCAATGTTAATTTTGAGGTCCTCCAGAGGACCCTGTATATCCACTCAGATGGATCTGGGAAATCACAGGGGCATGGGCCAAGTCTACAAGTTTGGATTGAATTCACAAAGAGGTGTGACCATAGAGATTTTCAGTTTCCTGGGGTGCTGGTCAGAATGGTGGTAAAAGGTGGGCCCAAATGACAGACCAGGTGGATTGTGTCATTCCTGACCAGAAGTTGTCCCCACACCTTCAGGCTATACAAATGTTAGAACTGAGTCCTCTAAGTCTATCTGAAAACAAATGTGCATTGACAGGATGGACTGAAGTTTCCCACTTTACGCTGCTAGAGTCATCTTTCTACAGTATTTCCCATGTATAAACCTCTGCAATACCCCAGTGTATTCCTGGATGTTAAGAAAGCCTCGAAAAATATGCACCACTAGGTTTGGTCCATTTCTTTCTTCCCACAGAGGGCTTTTTACACCTAAAACCTATAAAACTGCACAAGGCTGAACTTCCAAAATATGTCTCTCATAAGACATTCCCCACAATTAGCTGCTCCTCGTGTGACTGAAAAGTGCAACAGTTCTAACCAGACATCAACACAAGAAAATTTGTCCCCAAACAAACCAAACCTCACCATGAAGCTGCTTGTTCTTGCAACCTTGCACCTTCATACTTCACTAAAGTGTTGTCACAGCAGGGTCTTGTGGGACACAACTGATGCTAGATTGAGACCCAGCCCTTCTTACTGCTTTTCCGTGCCCTGGTTGAAGCTTTGGGATGCAAAAGGGGACCCAGTAAGATACATCGCCAAACCTTAACAGCCAATGGGCACACAGCTTTCACATCTTATTTCAGAGAGCCCGCCCAAATCCTCCAAAACCATTCCAAGGGTGACTTCTGCACAAAACACCACAGAATGGTCACTTACTAGGAGATTTACTCCTGCAAGTGTTCATCCTGAATTCTTTAAGGCCCTTTTTGCCCACAAGTATAATGCTACTTGCTTACCTCAGATGCAATAGGACTTACTTTACTATGTATGAAGAAAGATTTCTGAATAACAGATAAGAATTCAAAGCACTATTTTTTATAAAAAGAAATCGTTAATCAAGCCCTGTTTTCATACCCTTAGTCAGTCCAACCTGTTACTGAAGTCAGAGCATTATGTTGTGGAAGCACGTACTGCAAGCTTCAAGTCCTTAAAAAAATCTCACTAATCGCAGCATAAGTTCTGCTAGAATGAAAACAATAGGGTTTATCCTGTTGCAGGTTATTCAATCTTATGCAAAAGATGTTTATATTTACTGAAGCAAAATACTCCTCATTCATATTAGTTAACAGGAAAACAATCAGCTAATTTGCCAGGTTTCACTGTGCTCTAAAAAAATTGTATCCTAATTCAGAAATTACTAACAATATCTCTTCCTGTGTATGAGAACAGAATACTCACAGACTCTTACAGTCCCAGGTTTTAAGAATGTTACAGTCCTTTTCATTGCTTTTTAAAAAAATGTATTTATCCTTTCAACTCTCCTTCAAGACAGTTTATAGATGAGGCAAAAATCTCAGTCACGTGACTGAGGTATTACAGTTGAACAATTCAATATGCATTATCTGAGACACGGTGACTGTGCTAACTCAGTTTATTGCAAATGCAAGACTATGCTATTTATCTTAAATTTTCTTCACTGTAACCTAAGTCAAGCTGAATTTGCTGTGGGCTATGAGTATGAGCGCAAGCACTGTTATGGATCATCTGATGCAGAGGAACTTGTAAAACTTAAGTAGCTTGACTGTACATCTGAGCCTACCATAGAGTGTGGAGTGATTTGCCTGCAGTCGCACAGAAAACCTGTGGCAGGACAGGGAATCCTACTTTAGGCTGAAATCAGAGGGTAACTTTCCTCTTCTGGGTCATGCAATACCATGGTGAAAGTAGCTGGTGGTCCTAAAGAGAACATTCACTCTATGCATTCACTCTATGACCCCCTTCTTTTAAAAGGGGGTCATATGAATGACCATCATTTGATAGCCTAACACAGTGCTGCAAACAGTGACAAGAACAGCCCTACCTTTGCATACAATTATCCTGAACAGTGTTTTCCTCCCTTTTTTTGCTTACAGTTGACTGAACTAACATCTCTTATCATTGTCTGAAAAGAAAAGCTGTAAAAAACATGAAATTGGAAAAGCTAAATTATTTATACAATTTCATGTGCTGGCTGTTTTGGTACAGTTGAGCCTTGCTTCTTACTAATAGCATAAGACTGTTAGGAATTGTAATAGTCCTCAGGGGATGTAAAATTTATCAACCCTTGCAGAATGGGATGGAAGCCAAAGCAGGAGATTAAGGGATACTAGTTAAATTAATCAACCTTTTTTCCTTATATTGGCCAGCAGAATGCAGTAAATTGTTATTCATACATTTTACACAGTAGGAGCACAATCTGACCACAACCATATGTTGAATTTAATATTAAACGTTGGATCTTTCCAAAAACAACTCCATAAAAATGTCAATACTTTTTTTTTTTAGAAGAATTACTCTATTCACTTTTTAAAGGCATTTACACACACCAAAAAATGAAAAAGTGTTTTTATTTAGCAGCTTTGAAAAAGACTTTCCATTTTAATCCTGGTTCAAGACCCTATCATGCTTGTTTACGAGTCAAAGACTAAAGCAAAGATTAATGGAGAAGATACAAGAGTTACAAATCCTCTTTTTTTGTCCCCTCTATTTAAATATAAGAGGGTCGAGAAGACATATTCCCTGTCAAACTGCAAACTTTGAAATGTTATATTTTGCTTTATGCACAATGTTGAAGTTTAAGTTTTCTGAAATGAATGCACACTATTGTTTCTGTCTTTGTACAAAATGAAAAGCTTCATTATATGAGAAATTGTGGGAACGTATTAGACCTATGGAATTGTATGGACACAAAAAAATCTATCATGGCATAAAGTTACATGAGAGAAAATGCAACATGCCTTGTATATTCTTTGCTCTACTTGACAAAAGCCCAAATTCAGAAATGTATTTAAGCATGTGTCTGCAATAAAGAATAAATATAAACTTCTAAATTATACATACTCAGGGCTATGGCAAAAAAGCAGAATTTCAAAAATTCTTCATAGTAACTCTGACAGTAACCAACCAATCAGGGTAACCAACAAAGTCAAAAAAAGGTCAAAACATTTTACAATTCAGATATTTCATTCTTTTAGGTAGGTGTGATGAAGGAAAATTAAACTTGATTGTTTATCCACTCAAATATGTTTCAGAACTATGTATTTTTCTATGCTCTCTAGCACCAGTGTGCACTAGAGGGCTGTAATTTTTCAAGCCAATAAGTGAGATGAATGTGTGAAATAGTGAATATATGGAAATTAATTGTTGGGGTATGGGAGGATATGTTAAAAAAATGAGAAAGACACGGGGTTTTTAGTCCCCACAGCAGGTGTAGTACATGCACTGTGTCACACAAAAAGGGGACTGCTATATTACACAAAAGTCCTCAACTGTAGATAGCTGTCTATCAGCTGAGTGTGTAAATGACCCCTCAATAATTAACATTCTGTTCACCTTTTAACTGAAAGAGATCAACAATGTCACTACATAAAAAAAATATTTTAAAATCTTATTAACAGCAGCACTTCTTAAGACAATACAAAATCTTCCTCTGAAAGAACACAGAGGAAAAAAATCTTCCACTGAGAAGATAACAGTGTTTGCCATGGCAAAATAAGTCAATTGAAAGTGTAATGACTTCTACACAATGTCAACAGAAGTGTTTGGTTCACGCACTCATATAATGCATAAGCCATTCGTCTGACATTGTATCCAGTTGCTGTTATAGTTTACATGATTAAGAGCCTGTAAAAATTCATTTTTTCAGTCTATTATACTATCAGAAGTGTTTGTTGTGAGTGAAACCCTTTCTAATGCTCATTTATTATAAGCCAAAGACAGTAACACTGACATTAAACCAACTAACCTTATTGCTTTCCAGTTTTTCTCCAGTACATACTCTGCATTCATCTGCACTTTCACAGACCATCTGATCTGAAAGAGGATTATATAATCCTCTCTTGGAGGTACATAAACTCTGCCTGAAATAAAGCATGTGGTCCACAGGCATTATATTATAGCAACAGCCAGGAAAACTAGTCATAAACATTCATTTCACTAGGAGTCGAAAAATCACCCATTGGAATTTATTGATTTGAAGATCAGTGATGACTTTTCCATCATTGAGCCTGATGTTCTGTGTTGCACAGACAATAGAGATCACACAGATACCTTGGTATTGAATGCAATGGACAAATCTCCACTGACTGGCCAAAGGCAGCTGTAACACGGACAAGGAGCCTCTACTGCACCCCGTGACCTGAAGTGTGTGCACCTTACAGGACTAATGGAAGGACTTCTACACATTTAAGTCTCCTCTTTTCTCTCCTTTTCCTTGTCCTTTCCCCAGTAAAATCTGTGGCTGATATTTTATGTAAATTTTCAGGTAATAAAATTCTTAGGACCACTTTTCCATAGGAAGAGAAAGAAGCATAACATTGCTGCATATTTGCTCAGACTGAGAACACAGAGCAGCAGTGGAGGAAAGGTGTAGTGTTCCCATTTAGGAATGTGTGTAATACTCTGATCCAGGTGAATTCATTCAACTGAGCAGCATGAAAATAAATTTCCAATAACAAACACAGTACACACAGTTAAGACAGGAAATAGCTTACAAAGAATCCACAGGTTACAATATGTTTCTATAAACCAGTCAACTAATGCCTGGTTTTGCCAGCTGTATTCACTCTAAGCATAAATTTACTGCAGTGTAGTCTCAGATTAAAAAACTCATGAATTTTGTATACAAATGATTTCTTATAAACATAAATCAGCTATATTTGATGAACAAGTCGTTTGCTGAGAATAACTTACTCTACTCTACATGCACCTGTACCCAATATGTTGGAAAGTGCATAACATTCAAAAAATCTTTTAATGAGAAATAAATACATCAAATCCAAACCAAGATCCATTCCAAACCTTGGTTATGCACTGGGAAACTCTGGTCAAGAACATCAGGTTTTTTGTGCCAGCATCCCACCTAGCCATCCCTGGTTGTCAGGCTCTTCAACCAGATAAATATGTATGACTGACTTAAAGATGGAAAGGATCATACATTGAGAATCCATTTCAGCCAGTTTTCCTTCTCAGCCTCATAAGCATAAAAAATAGTAATTGATGAGGTCAGATGAACATCACTTTCCAAAAAAAATGTGTAGATATATTTGCTGGGTTGATTGTAAGTCGATAGACTTTACAACAAAGTAGTAACTTAGTTGTCCAAAGATTAGAGAGACCAGAAAAATTCTCAGTAATTGAGACTTTGAGCTTGTAGCTCAGGTATCTGCTGACTTGCCTTGAAATGCCTACCTTTTCTTTTCCCATCTTCCCATAATAAAATCAGATGTACTTATATAGGTTTGAAGGTGCTGAAAAATTTACTCATCTGATTCTTCATGATCCCTTCTTGATGTAATGAAATTAGGGGAAATTGAAAAATTTTGAATTTATCTTCAAGCTCAGTCTTTAGCAAAACATTCTGTGAAAGAGAGAAAAACTTCTTTGTGGATGAAATATAGTACATGTCAAGGAAGAGCAATGCATCTTTCTTTCCAAGAATTCTTAAGACTTCATTAATTTTCCAAGCTCATTTCTTACAGTTTATTAATCCAATGCTGCTGAACTTTCTTTCCTTGTGATTTTTTATTTTTTTATTACCTCTTTTATATTCACAAGATGGGTTGCCCCTGTGAATCATCAAAATTCACATTATTTATATTTGCCAGACTCCCTCTATTTCTACAGATATGTCATGTCTGGGTGCTGATTGGACCTGGGAAGTAACAGTGGTGTTTTCAGTGTGCATATGGTATCACTGATTGCTTTTAATCACTGACCTATGGGCTGTTATCCAAAAATCAGCAACATGAAAAGGGTTCTGCTGTGCTGGTAAGACTATCAAGAGAAGTTAGGCATCTAATCTGCAGAGGTGCTTCTGTAAATCTTATTTGTCACTTTCTGCCTTCGAAGGTACCTCAATAAATACATAAATCTTGCCTGTGATCTATAGCTCTTCCTTCATATTGTATTACAGCAGCACCTACTCACCCATGCTCAAGGCACCATACAAATTCAGTAAGAGATCTCTCCCATCCTGAATAGATTAAAAGACCTTTTCTATCTGTATGAAGGAAAAAAAAAAAAAAAAAAAAAAAAGGCTCAGAGAGGGAGAACAAGGATGACCAGAATTATGGAGTGGCATCTGAAAGGAGAACCATCAAATGCATGATTCCTCCTGGAAAGTAAATCAATTAAGATGCACCAAAGGAAAGTGATCTATAAGTGATCTATGTTACATGGAGAGGATAAACAGAGAATGATCCATCACTGTTCACTGTTGCAGTAAAATGACATCAAATCAAACTAGCAGCTGGCAGACTGAAAGCAAAAAAAACTTTGGTTCTCATACAAAGTGAAGGCAAGACTTGGACTTTAATGCTGCAAGACACTGTAAGAATCCAAAGGTTTACCCAGCTTCATGCTGACAGAAGAGAAATCTATCAGAGGGCATCTGGATATGAAGACAGTGCTTCTACCTCGGGCAGTCCTTGAACTCAAAATCACTGGAACTGGAGAGAGAATTCTTGTCAAGTTCTGATACATTTGTCCTGTTCTTAAACTCATCTGTAGGCTTTTTCTCATTGTCAAAGATTTTGTACTAAATAAACCTTTATATAACCCAGAAAAGATTTTTAATGTTCTTATGTTACATTAAGCAAGTCAAGGCCACAAAGCAAATTTAAATTGATCTGCATCATAGACCAGCAAAAGAACTGGAATAAAGTCTTCCCTAACAGCTGTGCATCATCAACAGCTGTATCTATTCTAGTAAATAAAACTGATCACACAATGTTCCTTGGTGCTAAAGCTAAGTGTGGTGAAATGGCCATTGTCCATACAGTTGAACTTTTTTACCCATTGAATCCAGAGTTACCGCATCCAGGTTGATCATTGGGAATGTTCCCTGGCCCATGCCAACTCTTGAGGATGATCATAATGCTAAGAAATGCCTGATCCATTTTCTCTATTACCAGCCCCTGGCTATGAAGAAAAATGTGGAAAAAAAAAATCCTTTCCAGGCCAGGTACCTTTGTAACCAATGGGCTCCAAAAATGTGTTTCTAGACACAGGATTTTTTGTTTGCACAACAAACCAAGGTTTCTATCTAGAAAATGCTTGACATGACTTGTATTATTGGCCCCAAACCGTTGATGATCCTGGAACAGTGCTAATTAACTGATTATTAACCAGTGTCAATTAATAATAATGTCCAGTTCCATCTTTTATAGTCACAGTTACTTCTGTTACACTGGAGCACTCAGAAGATGTATTAATATTTTCAGTGTCATTTAAGATCCTTGTATATATGCAAAGATGACAAAACTCTATTTTAATACCACTGTGGGGCTGGAATTAATGTCTTGCTACAGAGACTTGTGTGTGAGTTCCTGGAGAGCGGAAGAACAGTGAAGAATAGTAACTCTGTGTAATTTCTGCTGCTTTTGCCCAACTAGACTATGATAACTTCTATCTTGAGTTGGAGAAGGGGAGATAAAGAGTCCTAGCTTTTTGTTTTCCCTCTTTTTTTCAAAATTTAGCATCTGTAGTGAGCAAAGAAATACAGTTATTATATCTCTCAGTTGTATACATGCACCAGTGTTATTTGCTATTCCTGACACTGGGAACTTACTGTTTAAAAAATGGAACAAAACAACGGGAATTACTCCACTATTTCCATATTTTCTGCTTCCCAATCAAAGAAAAGTACTTAAAAGCATGAACATTTTGTTTAAAAATAGTTCTGCTGAAATATGCCCAGAGATCAGAAGAAACTTCCATATTTGGAAGAACCTACAGTATGTTCTGCCAAACTATTTGGCTTTTCTTTAGGTCAAGGCAATCCTGGGCTTTGCTGCTGTTCCCGTAATGTGCTATAGACAGGGTGAAAGTTCTCTCCTGTCACTTCCAGTTTACAGTACAGTTTGTGCTAGCTGGTATGGGACATGCCTTTGTAGTCAGTTCTACATTGAAAACCTCAATAACACAAAAGCACGTTCTCCCCTGATGTACTTGTATTTCCTGTGGGTAGCCATGAAGAACAGGCAGAACTTTCTCCTGGAAGACTACAGGATTTCTCTCCTTTTTTCTCATTGACTCCCTCTACCCAGCCATTCAAAAATATTCCTTTTCATTTTTTAAAACCTTCTTTTTATAAGATTTTGTAGGAACAAGTGCAAAAAGTACATTGCATCTATTTAGATTATTTTCTTTCCCTTTATTTTTTCTTAAGAAAAGATTCAATTACACTATTTCCTTAGGATCCTGTTTGCTATCAATTATTTATTTTCAGGAGCATTCTTGTTACCAGTAGTCATAGTGAGTAAAAGCTCCATTGATCTTAACTTAAATTCATCCAACAAACTGGAATTTCTCTAGATTTTTGCCTACAGACACCTCTTTGCAAGTCTAAAGAATGAAGTGTCACTGCAATGCTTCCAAACATTGTGATGCATCACTGCATGAACTAACTCAAGCACAACCTTATATTCCCCTTGCTCTACTCTTTGGGTAGTTAATTACCATATTGGTACAGTACATTTGTTTTGTCTATTTTTTGCCTTGTTTAACTTTACTCTCTCTCCTGACACTGCCTTTCATGCTCTGTCTGACACTAACAGTCATTTCCATTTTCTAAAGGTTGCTACCTAAGCTGGAGGGCTGGAGGCATTATACATCTTCAGTTTTATTGTGTTACCTGAATATTTCAGTCTTGCTCTGTTAGCACATGGATCCCAGGCCTCCAGAAAGCAGGTTCAATTACAGCATTACCTCTGCTCTCCTGTGCTGTTGTTCCAGCAAAATGGTCCTCACTTGGTAAATCAGGGAGTTTCCTGGGCAGCTCTGGCAATAGAAATGTGCCATTTACTACCTCAGCATTTCCTATTGCTCAGGCTGCTCAGTTGTTGTCCCTGGTCAACCCTCACAAAACTATCACATGGGTACCTCAGAGGTAGGACAAAGTGCTACCTTCTCTTATCCTCAAAGAGTTGCTGATTTGTAGATTTTATTAAGTGTACAAAACTATATATTGCAAAAAAAACCCAAACATAACAGGTAGGGCAGTTGGCAACAGTTAATATCCAAAAACAATTCTTCAGTGTTTCACTTTAGCTTGAATCAGAATATTCGATAGGTTTGATTGTAAACCATAGCAAGCATCCAAAGGGTCTTACTTCTGATCTAAATTTATTTGCAATCCAGTTCTTTGCCACTCTCAGTCCCAGCATTCCTGAGGTGCTGTCTGTGCTTGTGGGGATCTTAGGTCAAGGCAGTTCAAATGCAAAAGAAGTTAAGAAGTTGAGGTTCAGCTCTGTACTGATGAGCCCACATTGTCTCATAAAATGCAGGATGAAGAGCTAAAGATTTGCTTTCAACCTGGAAAAATGCATCCAGTAAATCCTACAGCTGAATTTATAGGGACTTTGCATTGTGTACAAAATCAACGTTGGGAAATAAAATTTGCCTCAAGTATTAAGCCTTTAATCCTTGTCTCTGCTTTGGCCAATAAAGCATCTGATGGATAGTGTAAACCTTCAGCAAAGTCTGTATCTCAGCATCGACTTCCCTGGTCCCCAGAGTAAAGAAAACTAGAAAACTTGACATGCTACTTGGAGCCATGTCACCAGGCAGATTATTAAGGCCAAAATACAACTTCAGGAATATTCATATTTTGCATAACAATTTACTAGTTAATAAGTGCTGCAGAAACACCAAGGGCTTAATTAATAATGCGATGTGTCTCCAACGTCAACCCTTGGTTCAAGAGGATGCTTTGCAGAAAGTCAGCGTAGACCATCAGAAAACTTCCCAGTGAGCCTTTCTTCCAAATCCTAGGGAGCACACACTGAATCTCTAAATTCATAATTTTGGAGAAGTCATATTCATTTAGGATAAAACTGAGCCTTGTGCAGCAGCCAGTGCAAATGTGAGCATACACTCTGCTGTTTTTTCTTACTCCTGTACCTAAAGAAAAGTCAACTGGGGTGAGGATTAAGTCTTTTTTTTCCAAGGGGAAAAATCATGAGTGCCTGGTATAATGACTTTGGGTTAGCTTGGACTTGATGACTGATGACAATCCAAATGTAAGAAAATAATGTAATGTCATATCTGTCAAGAGAAATTAATTGCTTTTAAAATCTTGGGTAAACTATGTGTTTCACTGAATAAAATGAGATTATGGGTGAGGTTAAACTGGAACTTGGTACTATGCAATTATTTGAATTTGGACCAGCATTTTTTTTTTTTTCTGAGTCCTTGATAATTTAATTGGGGTCTTAATCTGTTAAACATTCAGTTTGCACTGAATTTTGGTGGAATTCTGGTATTTTTATCTCCTTAGACTCCTTTGACAATCTTTCTTCACATGGAAATATGGCTTAAACACAATCCTGGAGATTGCATGAGGTACAAGGACAGAATGGCAAATATTTCTGCTTTGGTGTTGGAGCTTTCAGGTGTTGGAGCAGTATTGATAAGTGAGATGACATTAGCTCTAAAGCAGTGTTCGTGGCAGCTTAGATGCACTTAGCTTAAATCCTTTCCACTGTGAACTAAGTTGTCTCAACTCATCTAACATATGCCTTTGACTAAGAGCACACACAAGAACATTTGCTATGGCTTTTGTAGACTGCTACTTTGAAGCCACTTGACTGAATATCTGAGTTTACCTCATCAGTGTCTTTTTAGCTCTCAAACCTGAAAAGGTAGGTTGGAAAATTAGAGAATATCTTAAAGGGACTGAGGATTTGCTGTTACTAGATGTTCAAAATTGAGCCTTCTGAATCCTGGAGCTGATGAGCAAACACTGAGTAGTTGGATGCCTTCATACCCTCTAAGGCCTTTCAGTAGTGACTTCTTCAGATGCTCAGAACACCAGAAAACATTCCAGGCTGATCAGTCAGCTGCCATCTTCCTTCTGGATTAAAACCATCAGGAGTCCTTTAGTTCCAATGAGAAAATTATTGTCCTGCTGTCTGTATCAGTCCTTCTACCTTTACTCTTTACATAAAGCTCATCACCAGCACTAGGCTGACAGCTTTTCTTGGTCCGTTGTAGTACAGGAAGTATTCTGTTCTAATAAACACCATCACTGGCAGGAGCTGAGCCAAGGAACATAATACACAAATGTAAAGCACTGCCAATTGCTATAGATTTTGTCTAGTACTTGTAGAACGCCACTTCCCATACTTTTTTCTTCTCTGATGTAGTACATACTCTCGGTCTTTTACATAAATTTAAATTAATGTGTCCTTACTGTTCCTTTGCTTTCCTTTTTCTCCCCTTCTAAGAACTGCTGCTTTTATTTTCCTTTCTGGCTTACACTAGAGCCAGTTTAGATTTGATCACTACCAGTGCATCAGGGGAAATATATAGTACATACCATGCTTTCAGCTGGGTGGACAGGGAGCTATACATAAAACTTAGTTAGCAATAACATGACTAATGAATATGCTGTACTATGGGTTTCCTGCAAAAGAGCAGCTGACACAACCCAGCCTTTATCACATTGTTTTTGTTAGCCATCGCTCTTTATTTACTGTCACTGAGGCTAGTTATTTTCTCAGTGTTGTGCATATGCATCTGTGCTGGAGCTGGCAGTACAACTTGTTCTCCATTTTCTGCATGTTTTATAGCCTGTTTTTATTTTATAGTACTCCAGAAATTTATTCTGTCTAAATTAAAGTGGAATATCTACTCTGTACATGGGCTACCTTGCACATTATACTCTATTTTTAAGAAAGCACAAAGGATTATATTAGAACTTATACATCTCTCAGCAATACACTGAAGGTCCTAGAAATCCAGTAGTCCTAGCTGGCCTACTTGGAGGCATGGGTTTAATTCCAAGCTGTTAGCTAGCTAGAGGCCTTTGGTGGATACAATTTTCAACCTCTGCAAAGCATACTGCTTGTTTCTGTATCACTCCTAGTTGCTTATACATGGGGCAGATTTACTGGACATCCAAGAAAACTGTTGCTCCCTTCTTTGTCTTCACCAGTCTGCATGCTTTCAGAGGGTAAGAAAATGGCCGCATCACTGTTCAGCCTCTCCTCCCACACAATATATTCTTTGTCACAAAAGCTGTACCTTTGTTGCTTAGATGCTCATACTTCAGATGCCTGTGCCTTAGGCATATAAATACCCTTTATCAAAACTTGAAAGTCTTCCTTGTGGCAAGATGGAGGCCCTTCATACCGATTTAACTGCCCAGGGGGAATTTGTTTATCCTGTTATGTGGTCTTTAGGTAAAAGCTAGGTCCCCATAATAGCACTTTAGTATCACTTTTTGCAGAAGAGAACAAGTACTTTTCTGACTGGCATTTATAACAAATTGCTGCAGTTGGGTCCTGAGTGTCTCTTGATGTGAGAGCTGAAGGAAGAGCACAAAAAGTTCTACAGGACTACTTAGTCTTTAACGCCTTCCCTTCCTCTGGCTTTGTGGTCCTTTCACATCTCTGCATTTGTTAGAAAGACAGTCAGAGTAGCAAGGAGGAGATGTTGAATTTCAAGGCAAGTAAATTGTAATGGATTCTCACCAAAGATCTACAAGGGAAATCTCTAGGACATGTTCGTCCACTTAAATGGCAAATACATATCTTAGCAAAACAGTTCAACTGCAAAAGAACAGGCATTAGAAAGTTGTTGTCACTTCAAATTAATGCCACACAGCATCCCCATTTCATAATGTTTATCTCTCCAAATAATTAATTGTTTCTACTTATTGTTCTTTATTAGCACCGTTAGCCACTTCCTCAGCTCTATCAGTTCTATTATTCATATTTCTGTAAAACTAGCTGGTTTAGACTGAGAGAATAGGGGTCCAGTGCAAAATGTGTGGGGTTGTTGTATACATGTTCAATATTTCTTCTAGTAATTAAACCAAATCTCTTTCAGAGTTTAAATATTTAAAAGAAGAATTCAATGTTATTCTTGGAAAGCTTATTATTTACATAAAGGAGTAGACTCTACCACCACAAAAAAAAAAAAAAAAAAATCAATTCTCAGGCTTTGAGAGTCAGCAGCCTCTTAGATTTTGTTCTTCTCTGACCAAGACAGATAAAAATGCTTCATGTCACATTTTGGCTCCTCCACAAAATCCTTATCTGGCTTGTTTGTTCCACTACAAAAGCAATAAGAAATTCATGTAAAGTCCTATACTCAGCCGAGGGCTGACCTCTGTGCTAGGAAAAACAAAGTGATGTGTCAGTCCTCTGTACCCCTCACTACCAACAGTGCACAGGCTTCTGCACCACCAGTCTGGAACAGCTGTCACAAAACCCTGCATTCTGTACCATTACAACACAGAGCTGTTGTAGTTTGTGTCACCTCGCCTCTCCCTGCATCATCCTCTGAGAAAGGGATAAGACTTTTATGTAGGAATAGTATCATATACTTAGATTAAGATATTTTTAAATATTTCTTATTCAATCTCAGAATGAAAGGTCACTTTAACGTATCTTTGTTTGGGGACTGAAAATGGAAATATCAGAACTACTAGGTATTTTCATGTTATTTTAAATGTTAATCACAAGCAAAGTTCTGAAGAGAGACAATCCAATACTACACATTCCTAAAATATATTCATTTGGTGTTTTCATTTTGCTTCCCTTTTTTGCCCAAATACCCCAGCTCTGCAGAGATGTGAAATAAACATTAGATATTCTACAGATGTGAAAAAAGATATCTCAGTATTTTGGAACTGCTTAAAACAGTGGGAGCCCCAAACTGCAATCCTTATGTAGAAATTACCCAAATAAAACTCACACTGAAGCCAATTGTTTTACTGCCATTTATATAATTGTATAAAATGAGCTACATGCTTTATAGAACACATAAAGAAAAATCACATGGTGCCTTTATCTCCTTTCCTAGTTTGTCTTACTCTCACAATTCATTGCATAAGAGAAACAAACCATAGGAGCAGAAGAGAAAAGAAACACCATAAATGGCTATAGAAAACTCTATAAAAACAACAGCTGGATGGGGCAAAAGTTCCTCTGTTGAAGTCAGATAGCTACTTATTTTTAAACATTTCAGAGAATATTTTGCTTTTTGATGGACTAGCTGATAAATCAACCGGAGTTTTACCCAAGTGGACACTACATGACGACTTGTGAATAAACCTGTTATAAATTATTAGATCACTGCTGTGCATTATAGTATTATTTTTATCCAAAGTCTTTTACGAAATAGCACAGCTTTCATCTGAACTCCCTGTCAGACAGTGCTGTGAGGATTATTTTGGCACTGCTTGCTCCCCCTGCTGATTTCCCTGCCCAGCAGGCTCTGCGAGGAGGTGGGGGGCAGCAGCGCTGCCATTCTCCTTCCCACCCTCCCTGTGCCTCACACTGCTCTGCTCCAGAGGCTTCTTCCCAGAAACACCACTCGCTAAAAAGCAATTTACTAGACTTGTTGTTGTTGTTGTTATTATTATTATTATTAAGCAAAAAAAAAAAAAAGTGATTTTTTTTTTCCTGAAATCTTACCATCCACATTCTAAGAGGTTCTCCACAGAGATGCTCAAAAAGGCAACCTTAAAGGGAATTTCGTTTACAAAGATTTCTGATCCTTTCCCTTCTCTTGGTGACACCTATATAAAAACGCCACTTTAGTTGACGGGATTATATGGCAGTGAAATGGAGCCATGTGAGATCCATTGTATGAAACTTCCATTACTAACCGTATAATTGGAGAGTAAAAATATTTTCAGATTAGCCTTGGCTTTAATAAGAAAGAACGTGCTCTTTCAGGCACATTAGCAATAGAGGAGAAAGGACTTGAATGAAAAGTGATAAGGACGTGGAAAGGCAGCACAGAACCCTGGAGTGGACAACTAGAGGACAGGGAGGGAAGTAGAGGTTTGAGTCCATGCTGTAGGTTGGAGTGAAACTCTAGTATCATGGGTGTATTTAGGCATATTTATGTATTGCTGAAGCCTAGGAAGATTTAGAATTTACAGAAATGACCTGAAATAAAATGTTCTTCTACAAGTAACCTGTCTCCCAAGTAACTTACAAAGATAATGGGAGGTTGTAAAAGAAGCAGAAAAAAAGAAAGAAAACATTTTGATAAACCAATAGACAATGGATTATGAAATGGGCATACTGTTGTACCTGTGTTATAACTTTTAATTGACTTGGATTGAGAATTTATATGTGAGATTTAAAATGTTCTACCTAACCTGGCTGCTGTATTTCTTTGATACTGACACATGGCAAGCAAATATATTACTATATTCTGCTTCAGCAACAGAAGCACTTTTCTTTCCATTCTGGTTCAGGAACTTTATGACACTGTGGAAAGGAAGAGATCAGTATTTAAATAGGACTTAGCAAAAAGAAACAAAACAAAACTAAAAAGTGCATAAATGCTTCTGTCCTCTACTTTAGGCCAGGAAATCCCTTCTATAACAGTGCTCAACCCTTTATCAAGCATTTGCAAGCCTGTGATGTGGAGCTATGGGAAGTTCCTCATTACTATTCTTTTGGTGAATTAAAAGAATAGTAGGACCAGACTGCTTTTGCATGCACACCAGGCCAGCTTAAATATGTTTTCAGGGCTTCAGTTAATTTTATATAGATATCCCTAAGCCAAAAATATCATCCACTATAATGGAAAGGAACTAACTTAGTAACTACACTTAACCTTGCTGTGTAACTAAAAGTAACAGAAATACATTCAGTATGACCTGAGTTTCTGCTCAGCATAACTAATATTTTATTCATAGGTAATAAAGTCTGGAGCTGAGTGAAACTACAACATAAGGAAAAAGGGAAACATTGGGGGGTTTTTTTGAGAAAAAGTTTCTGTTTAATTTTTTTGTTGTTGTTTCAGTAAAATACTATCTGTCTAAAGACCTGGTTCTAGCACAAGGGGATCTCTACTAACTACTGCAGGGGTCTAAAAGAAACCTCCTGGTTTGTCATTGAGGTAAGAAAAAGTATAGTGGAGGTGAAAAGGGTTTTACTGGGTTTTAAAAAGGCTCAAACCTAATACTGGCAGCATGGCTAGAGATAACCTGATGGAAACTGAGGTGCAGCATACCTGAACATCACTCTGCTGGGCCCTCTAAAGCCCTGTGCTTTTCCATGTCACAGAATCACAGAATCACAGAATGT
>NW_010330370.1:0-11614 GCF_000700745.2 Antrostomus carolinensis
AAACCTTGCCATGCCAACCCAATACAGAGGGGCAAGGTGATAGCACCACTATTAGTTTAATAACCCATCAGTTTAGCCCTCAGCTCTCTCACTTACCCACTGTGTTCAGCTCCCATTTCCTGAAGGGACCGAAGCCTGCATCTCTCAACAGAGAGATCTTCCCATCTTGAGTACACCAGTCACCTCACTTTGGCCTTGAGGATATTGTTATGATGCTCTCAGGCCTGAAATGGGGATGAAGTCAGTGATACCACGACAGTCAAGCTATCTATTCTAGCTGTTCCCCTGCCAGCAAGGGAAGGTGTTCACCACCTACTGTGGTCTCCCATGTCATGGAAGCAGGCTTGACACCTGTGGTGTGATCAGAACAACAGGTTTGTTGTCCTGCTGTGCCCTTGGAAAACCACAATGACACCTTTTAAATACCATGTTATCCTATTTTCCATCTCTTGATGCTTTCTTTCACCATCCTTGTCCCTCTCTTTCTCCTACTCAGTCCTCTTCCAGATAAACAACCCATGCCTAATTATTTTTTCACTATTGGTTCCAGTTTTCCAACAGCTATAGTCCAACCACTATTCCTGACTCCATTTCTGACACAGGTAATTACAGCTTTATATCCTAATACTGCTGTGGTTACCGAGATGCTGCTGGTCTTGCCCAAGGTCCTAAAACTCCCTTTCAGGGAGGTTTGGCCACCTCACATCACTCCCTCTGAACCACCTGTGAAACCCAGCCATTCCTCATGGTGCTATCCATAACTCCTGTCAGCTTCTGTCATCGTTATCTGTCACATCCAGCAATTTCTCACAGAACAGCCAGCAGTTTCTTGCATCACTTCAGTCACCTGAACCAGAGACCACGGCCCAGTCAGTGGCCCACAGCCCTAACAGTTCTGGCTGCTTTTGCTGGTGGGGATGATTTACCAGTAGAGCAGGGGCTGTGCTTTTGCTAAAGGTTCACATAATGATCATCAATCTAAAACAGGAGCCTCAAGCCATCATCACTGTACATCTAATGAAAAATTCGAATTCCTTAAACTCTGGACTGAATGAGCTTAGGTGAACAGGGGAAAATAAAACAAATCTTACTTTTTGCATATCTTATATATAAAAGATGAACAATTTTTTTTATTGTCCTTATAAGCATCTTTATCTTTAGCATCTGCAGACTAAGACTGTTAAAAGTTTTTTTCCATCACCGGACTTGAGCTTGTTAGAGCTGGGAGGGCAATAAAACTACTTTCAAAATGATACTGCATTAGTTTCTGGAGGGGAATAATTAGTGTGCTCAAGAGAACAAGGTCTTGGACATGACAAACCCCTGTGGTCCTGATGGTCACTTCCTTCTGTGAAGGTAGACTGGAAAAAGGGGGAGAAACCTTTGTTTTCTGTGCCCACTTGCAATTATAGTATGGGAACTGCCCCCAGGTTTGAGAGTCATGACTTCCATACGAGTGTGCTTATTGCAAGAAAATACTCCATCGTATCCAATGACATAGCTGAAAGGAAGACTTTTGCCTCTGTCGTGAGAACCCTTCACTCCTGCTGCTGGTGAAGACATCTACAGTAGGAGCCCACCGGCTACAGAACTCAGACCAAAGCGCAAAGTGGAATCATAACACAGAGGAGAAGATGGAAAAGCTCCAGCTGTTTCCATGGTTTATTATCAGTCAGCTGGAGCCCCTTGCCAAATCATGACACAATGCAGCCACAGCTGGTCCAACCTCATTCCTCCTAAGTTTTGTCAACTGACAAGTAGCCAAAACATTGGGAATCAAACATTTTCTTCTGAGCCCAGTTTAAAATACTCTAGATGCTAGGGTCATTAGCATGTATATGTTTGGAAACTCAAGGGGACTTCTTCACAAAGGGCAGACATTGCACAGTGGAGGGAGCATACCCAGACCCATGGAGATAAATCACTCATGTAATAAAGCCAAGTAATAAAACTATTTTAAGCCCCGTATTGCGACAAGTATTAAAAAAAAAAAAAAAAGAAAAAAAAAGAAAAAAAAAAAGAGGCAGAAAAAGGGCTACAGCCAAAGCTTTCCATCAGTCTAATTTCAGCTTGGGCTGAGGGGTGATTAATGTAAACTCTGTTTTTGTTATTTTCTGTAACCGCACAGCTCCATGAGCACACATTCACAGTTAAAGTACTTAGTAGCTGGGGGAAGGGAGAAGGGACCATGAAATTAATTTCTTTTTATTTTTTTCTGTTCTCAGAGTTTTCATATAGCAGCACCTAGAAGTTTTGGTTGCACTCAGTTTTCTTAAAACTCAGTTTTCTCTTCTGGGTCAAGAGCCAGTATTAGAAATTATTTGAACAGTCATTCGTTTTAAGCAAGAAGACACCCACTGCAGCTGTGATACAAAGGAAAATCTGCCTCAGAGCAGCTTACTGTGCAAATGCAGTTCTATCACAATGATTGCAATAAGAACATACTGTATTGTCCATAATTACATCCATATTAGGAGGAAAAAAATTAGCTAAGCTGTTCAGTTACATGCCAAAACTATTTCCCAAGAGAAATATTATTTTGGCTTATGTCAGGGTAAAAAAAAGAAACCAATCTGGCCTGGTTTAAAGCACTTGATTTTTCTTTTATGTTTGATGGAGAGAAACAAAGAAAGCCAAGAATTTATGTAAAGCCACTGCTAGGTTTTAAGGTGGCAAAAGTTTTTAGGGTGGCAAGAGTTTTTCCTCCTTGGCAAAGAGCAGGAATTGATAAATGTAGAATGAGGCAAGGTTACTGTTCTCAGGGAGAGGTATTTTTTCCCCATCTACTGCAGCACTGTTCTGTGGCTTGGAACAATGCCAAAACTCACTGGGACAAAATCCTATCTCCTGAAGTACCAACTGCTATTTGGCTCTGGGTATTTGGAAATATGCTCTTGTTGCTACAGTGATCTCAGTATAAATCTGTTTTCTTGCCTATTTTCTATTTCTTTAGTTGCTGTTGTTCTTAACTGCAGACTAAAATAACAGATCATATTACTCCCAAATGAGATAAGTCATAGCTAGACATCCTTAGAATAGAGGCAATGGTCTGCTAACAAACTGTTGGCTGGTTGTAAAACTGGCTTGTCTTTAAACCCATGTCATTAGATTTCGTTGTGAATTAGAGGGAGAGGTTTATGTAGACCTAACAGTGCCAGTGAGAATCACTGGCTGGCAGACTACCATTCAGATTGAGTTTTCCTGCAAAATTTACTTGGCCTGAGGCTTTCCTCCCTGAAACACTGCTTTCCAAAACCAAACCAAAACAAAAGAATCAGTCTGCCCGTTGTGAACTCCGAAAGTTGCTCTCATAAGTTATCACTGGATAATTGCTGTGCCTGTATGAGTTCTGCCATCAAGGAGTTTAAAACTGAAAAAAAGTATTAGGATGGTTTGCGAGAAGATTAAGAATTACAGTTTGGTAACGTGAAGAGTAGGGATTAATCAAAATTTGTGAAATGTATCGCACGAAAAATGAGGCAGTTGTATCCCTTTCCAGAAACAGGTGTTGAAATGCCTACATTACATGACTTGTCTTCTACATTCTGGTAATGAAGTCCACCCCCACTACAACATATCTCGTTATGTGTGTCACTTCCTTAATCTAAATGCAGCAGTGTCATGGTTCTTTCCTTCTTTCATTACCCTCCTCTGGCGAACAATTTGAAGAGCTCTTAGTTATGGGAAGAGGTAGTTTAGAAAAATATGTTCAAAAACTATCTTTTACATTTTCAGTTAACTCTTCTGTTGCAGAATGAAATGTCTTTTATTCAAGACAGCTCATTCAGAGTGAGATTAACCAATTTATTTGTAGCAGCTATATAGCAAGTATAGACAATATTTCAGAATCCCCAAAGACACCTATTTCAATGAAAGTCCCCGTGAAGGTCTGACACTTCACACAGTTTGCTGTGGAGTAGTCTTTGCCCCAGAAAGGGGCTAAGTAGAGTGCATGGTAGTGGGACCAGGTATAGAGGATGTCATATGAACAGACCGGTAAGAGATCCAGTGTTCACAGGGCTGCCTATGGATGAAACCTGGTTACACAGTACAGCAAGAATCTGGCTATGATTTCCACAAGAGGACAATACAACATAGGAGGGAGTATTGCTCTTTGAAGAGGAGAGATAATTCTGGTGGAATAAAAGACAGCCTGATGATGGCATAGAGGGCGAAAGCTCTAGCTTTGAGGAATTTGGAAAAGCTTTGGTGGTTTTCCAGACCTTTGATGTTTGATTTGAACCAGACACTGCAGAGGGTCCCAGAGAGACTACTCCACCAGAAATTGCTTTGATTCAGCCTTACAAGAGAGAGGAAGAGCTCAGAGTCTAGGACGTGGGCCCATTTTCACAGATCTATTAAGCTAAATAAACGTATGTGTAAGAATAAGGGAAGTGTACTGAAAGGGCAGTTATGGGACTGTTACCAGAAGCCAGCCTTAGCCCTGGACACAGCCTGTGACAGGTACTCATTGCTGTCCCTCTCATACTGCAGAAGCTTAGCCAGAATCTCGCTGCTCCTGGCCAGTCTTTCATGTTGGACAAGGTTGTTACTCTGTTTGCCAAATCCATATCTCCCCCATTGGCTTTACCACCTGTGAAGGAGCACAGTAAGCCTGGAAAATATTAACTCTAGATGTTATAGATTTTCAGGAAAAGGTTGTTTGAATTAGGGATGTGCAGACTTTAACAAAACAGCCTTCTAGAAATGTATGTCTTTCCAGTGCACTGCACTAGGTAATGTTATAATTGTTACAACAGTGGTGGCCAAATTCCCTAAGCTGATATGTTCACCCAATGATTGATCTTTCGGTAAGAGCATTAGAGTGAAACTCAGGAGACTGGGACGGTTTTCAGCTTTGTCACAGATGTCCTGTATGACATATACCAAGCTGTTTATTCTTATTGTGTGTTACTTTGGAGACTGGAGGGTGATGTTTCCCCATCCCATAGGGACATTTGTCAATACACATTAATCAGTGTTGTGCAAAGTTGTTAATGGAAAGTGGAAGAGGGAGTGAAAGTGAACAGACAGAACACCTCTATTTCATCTCATTTCTCATGGTGTGACTCCATGGGAAGTTTTGATTGTTCTTTCAAGCCAGCCTTCCTAAGAGTGAAGCCATGGTGATCCTATGAGAGCGAAGCTGTCACAAGGCAGCTTCTCCTCTTTGCTCACCCTCCTTCCCTCATTCTCCCTCTCAATTATTTGTTTTCTTGCCTTGTCCTTCCTCTGCTTCTTTTCTTATCTGTCTACTTCAGGCACTACTTTTCATTACTCTCCCATTTTCTCCCTCTGCCATTTATTTTCTTCCAATCTTTCTTTTTGCCTAATACAAATGTGCATTGGACTAGGAAATAAGGAGTTTTGCTCATCCCGTGGGCTGTCTTGTCTGCCTGCAGAATAAATAGAAACACTTGTTGAAGCACTTTTCCAATCTTCTGTTTAATGCACGCTCACATTATGACAATTAGTTTAATACCAGTTTTGCTGTGTTTCAGGAAGCTGTTACCTGAATGCTTATGCAATAGCAGTCTATTTGTCCAGGGAACATTGTCGTGATATTGTTCAGAGTTATTGTGAGCACATATGCTGAAATGCTGGTCAATTCCATTGTTGAGAGACAACTATAGGAGAAATAACACATATTTATGCTCAGAATTTGTCATGATGAAATGAATGGGTTAGCAAATCCTAACAGTAATACCAGAGGGCAGTATTCTTCTTTCTGTGCACATCTTCATCCAAATCTTATGCTTGAAGTGTCCTATCAAGGAAGGAGATTTTGCCTCCGTGTCATGTGGGGTATAAGGGTGCAGAGAGGATAAATGACTTGATTTTGGATGTCTGTGTTTTCTTAAGTGAAAATAAATCATGTCTTTAGCTACTGTTCTTTTCTTGGTTATTGAGTCTTTTAGGAGTTGCCAATGAGAAACAGCCTGCCCAGATGGAATTCCATCTTCTCAATGCTTGACTGGTTGTTTAAAGCCACTGCTGTGCAGGGATGATAGTGTGTCTGCAAAGCAGAGAGTGAAAGGGAAAACAGGAAAAAGATAAGTAGGTAACTGGTGTGTTCCCTTACCTAGTGATATGTTGTATAGAAATAGAGAAACAATTATTTCAGAATTCGTGACCTACAGTGCTGGGAAGTTTATTCCATAGTAGCAACACTATCAATCCCATATAGTTTGTTCATTCTACTCTGTCTTCATGTTCTGCTTCAGGAAACTTATCTGAGGGCATGAGCTGTGAACATGAGAACGGAGTTGAAAATAATTTCAAATACTTCCCAGATAATATATTTGACTCTCTTCTGTACAAGGTAAAATTTGTCTGGAATACAAGCAGAATCTGCAAATTATGCTATCCACAACACGTCAGAATCAGTTAAGTAACACACTGCCCCAATTCCTATTGAAAAGCAATAGGAGAAAAGCAAGAAATCTAAAAGAAACAGTATCCTTTTTTTTTCCATCATAGCTTCTTATCTTCTGCAAAATTCCAGTGCAAACATCCTCTTCTCTGGCATCCTAAGCAAATGCAACTTCCAACTGCTCTGTGCATGTTAGCATTCAAAACTTTGTACAGTGGCTGAAAAGTCTGCAGTTTGTAAATATTTGAAATAAAAACAATTTATTCCTGCATGATCTGTTCGGAACAGGAAAAAAAAATGATTTGATTTTAACACTATTAGGTGTAATTTTGAATGTTTTGATATAGTAGACTCCAAGCAAAAAACCTTAAACCAAAACACACTGACCTTTTGTGTGTATTAATAACATGTACTAGAATTTTTCAAATAAACTGTATCAGTCTATGGTATCAAGAAATGGTCTATTGGGTCCAGGCCCCTGAGAGTTTCAAGGGGTACAAAATTTGCATCCTGGCTTTGGGATTTACCCAGTGTCATGTTTTTAGGTCTACCAAGGTCTGTGCAAGCTGTTTGACTTACAGAATAATTGTAACCCAATCAAGCCCACATCTTTAAGCCAACAGCAATTTTCTTCAAACACTGTCTGTAGCATCCACAGAAGCATTAAGCAAGCTTAGTATCTGGGGAGTGGTTGAGACAAGGAGGGGAATTAATTGCCCTTTCTCCATACATTTTATCCAGCTTCAGTTTATAAGTCACATTCATACTTCATATTTGGTGCAACTGAACTGTCATAGAAGGCAAATCATATGGAAAGGCTCTTATGTCCCTCACTGACTGTGTCTGTATCATCTGTCCAGAAAAGGCAAGAGTAAAAGCATCAAATATTTTTTCTCCTTACTTTTCAAAGAGACAAATGCCTGAATTCCCTCAGCTAGTTATGTTGCTTAAAAAAAGGAAAGAAGGAGAGGAGAGGGGGGGAAAAAAGTGAGACAGTAGTAGGTGGGCTGGTGGTGGCCTTGAATATTTGTTGTCATTCTCTGAGCTGGCCTTAGAGGGTCTCAACAAAGAAATAACTGGGTCTGCGCTGCCATTCAGGTTTCCAAGGAAACAAGACTAATTAGAGGAGTGTGACTGTTGCTGGGAAATATGGTCTGACCAAGCAGTTGGAAGAGATGGGTGATATCCCCAGCTCTCACCTGTCAGAGTAGTGTGACCTTGGAAAGGTCAATTAGCACCTCTGAAGTTGCAAGGTTTACAGTCCTTGCTTTTGCCTTTGAATTTCAGCTTGGCAGCCTTTCAGAGCAAAGAGCACTTGCTAGTACAGGGACGCTCTACACTGAGTACATCGGGGCCGCTGCTCTGGCTGCAGTCTGTGGGTGCTATTGTAATCCAAATCATAACACAACTCTCTTCAGCACACAAGAAGTGTTTGGATAGTTCTTTTGATGTGACTTAAATCCCTTTGCTGGGGACTTATATGCCTTTGAGCCTTGTGAGACCTTTTTAATCTGTGACCCTATGGCTACAGATCTCGCCAGGATTTTGCTACTCCTTTTTACAGCACACCTTCACAGTGTCACTCTTTGGGAGACCTCTGGAGCTTCAAATCTCCCCTTTCTGTATGTAATGGTTGTCTCATATCCACCTGATTCAGGCCACTTGCTCCTTCACAGGTCACAGTGCATGACAGCCATCCCTAGCTGTCTCTCCTCTTGTGTACCAGTGGGCTGCCTTGTAACTCAGCCTCACAATCTTCAACCCAACATTTGGACTAGCAGCCAGCCACTGGGAGCTGGTCTTGATTCATCCTGCTTCACTACAGTCTTGAGGCAAATTTTTCCTTACTTATAACAGTTGATGTAAAGAAGTTTGGCAGCAGCCAGCTTTTCCTAAAAGTCCATTGCCTGTGGTACACAGTGTCTATCTCCATCACCACTCACATGGATGTCTACCTGCACTGATAACCAGGCTAGCTAATAAGAGTTTCAATGACACGAATAAAATTCTGTCCTTTTCCTCCCAATATGACCTCTACTCACTTGTGCAGGCATGATAGCTGGAGCTGTAACTCACATCACTGAAATCCTTCCCCACGGGATCCCAGCAGTCATGACAGCTTCCTGTCTGAGTTCCAGCTAAAGGAACCCAGGTTACCAGCAACTGCAACCCCTGTGATCAGTGAGGAAGAAAAAGAGAAATATCATAGCCCTGATCTTTCTCTGGCTTTCCAAGGTGGCATATTCTCAAAAATAAGAAACAACTTAGCTACTTCTGGCAAGATAGCAATCAAGAGGGCTAAATGGACAAAGAAAAATGAGTTACTAGACAGGAAGAGGAGAAGAAAGGGAGTTAACAGCTAAGATAGAAATGGGATAATTCTAGGGAACAGGAGAAAGTGGAGGAGAATAAATGGAGAAATGGCTAAGTATAAAGAAATAGAGAAGTCAGAGGGTAATAAGATCAATGAGGAGGAATGGAAAGTTAATATCCCATGGCTAAGGATCAAGGGACACCTGAGACTGCAACAGGCATGATGCTAAAATTGAAGTAGATAGTGTCAGGCCAACACCTATCATACTTTATTTGCACTTACTCATTTGTGATTTTCTGTTTTTAACCTTTTCACAAATATCACCAAGAAATCTTTTGAATTGTTTGGCTTAGAATTTCACATGCTTTAATCAGTGAGTAACACTTCCCAGTGGTTTACTCACGAATTACTGAGTTTTGTTTTCAAATCCTTGTCATCTATGATGAGACCACAGATGTCCAGGCCTGAACAGAAGGACTCAGGTGGCAACAAGCTGTATTTTCATTTGTGTAATTACAAAACTAAGCTTCAAAGTCATTGTGATGGTGAGGACAAAGAGAAGGAGACCTTTACAAATGATAAAAACATAAAAAGGAGACAGGTTGATTAAACCAAAATGTAGGCTCACAGTTCAGGACTCAGGGCAGAGATAATATTTTACCTTTTGAGCAGATACTACTTCACTGGGCTACAGCTATCAGGTCTACAGTTGCTTGCTACAACATGGACTTAAAAAATTCTGAATTATTTGACATGAAACTCAAGCCTTTCCTGAAAAACTACTTAATAATTCCTCCAAACACTCTATTTCTCCTTTAGCAAAAATCAAACAATGCAAAATTTGTTCTTTCTCAAATTTAATCTCAGTGTAATAAATTTCCTGTTTTATTAAATAACTTTCCTACAGGTGCTGCTTGTTAGCCACTTCTCTGTAGGTGCTCCCTGAAAAAAACAAGCACTTCTATGCTGCTCTTTCAGGGTATAAAGGTACTGCATTAAAATACAGTGTCTCTACAGATTCATAATGTCATCTTGCCCCCATACTACTGATCATTTATTATTATGCTATATTATAACAAAATTATAATGGAATTTTCATAGCAATGCATATGACAGTGGCAGTAATATCACAAGTCCATTATGACTGGTATTATCATGATGAATATGAAATTATTTCACTAGGCTAAGATACTCTTTCTAATGATTAGTTAAATTACTGCTGAGTTACAATAGAAGTCTCATGAGATTGCATATGACATCCACATGGATAAAATCTAAATTAATAGTGGTTACTTCAGTGACTGATTTCAGATGAATCAAAGAGATAAGGCACCTAAAGCATTACTGCAGTACATTGTGAGTCATTATGACTTTGTTGCAGAAACATTTATCAGTGAATTTTTGATTCTGAACTAATTCTTCAATCTGCAGGAATTCTTTCAGTATGATGAAAATTTTTTTTAGGAACCTGAGAAATAATGATTTGATAACTTTATGTCAAGAAAACAAGACATATGTAGATGCTGGTGATCAGAGATAAACCTTTCCACCGCTACCACTCTTTTCATCATCTGCAGAGGGAAAAGCTTTCCTATCACCAGAAAATTGCAGAACCTGAAGAAACTGAAGTCCCTGTTGTGTAAACATTTTTACTTTAAGATTTTATTATGGTAAGATTCAGACATAATAGGTATACTTATCTTACAGGTGTAGTATGTCTGCTCATAGCTTTACTCTAACCTGGAACATTGAAAGTAAGGTGGTAGGACCATTAGTGGTAGGTGCTAACATTGCAGATAAGAGATTGTCCCCTGAGATTAATCTATTCCTGCTAAAGCCCACATCAGTATCTGGTGAGATCCTTTTCAGAGCCACCTGCTTTTGCTGTGCCCTAATGTAACTTGGGAATAATTCAATGCTTAGATTGCTGTCAGGACTACGCCACTAGGTTGCATGGATGATACTGTGAGGTCACACTCCTTCTGTTCAGGCTGGTCCTCCACTGTTTTTGACTCCTCACTTGTCATGATGATATATCTTTCAGCAGTGCTCCTGAAATAAAAATAAATAAGTAACAAATAAAAGCAGCTTATTATCCAGCCTCATTTAGTGCTTTAACTTAAAGCTGACTTAATTTTTCTTCTTTAGTATAAGGAATTAGCTGCATAAATTAAATCAATGATGGAAGTATGGTATGCAGGTCTGTACCAGCTTCCCTGCAAAATAGGAACTACTACCTACAGTGGATCAGAAAGACAGTATAGAAGTTGACAATGGATTTAACATACAAGAGATGTACCACAGCCCTTCCATATTTCTCATAATTTAACCTCAAATTCTCAAGACTCTGTGCTCCTTCCTAGGCCTCTATATGGCAGAACTTTTGGATAATCTGATAAATAAATTCATGGTCCCATTACATTATTTATTTTCCTTTCAGTTTCTTTTCAGAGAATCACAGAATCACAGAATGTTAGGAATTGGAAGGGACCTCGAAAGATCACCTAGTCTAATCCCCCTGCTGGAGCAGGAACACCTAAATGAGATCACATAGAAAGGCGTCCAGGCAGGTCTTGAATGTCTCCAGAGAAGGAGACTCCACAACCTCCCTGGGCAGCCTGTTCCAGTGCTCTGTCACCCTCACTGTAAAGAAGTTCCTTCTGAAATTTAAGCAGAACCTTCTGTGTTCCAGCTTACATCCATTGCCCCTGGTCCTATCATTGGGCATCACTGAGAAGAGCCTGGCTCCATCCTCCTGACATTTGCCCTTTACATATTTATAAACATTAATGAGGTCTCCCCTCAGTCTCCTCTTCTTCAAGCTAAAGAGACCCAGCTCCCTCAGCCTTTTCTCAAAAGGGAGATGTTCCACTCCCTTAATCATCTATGTGGCTCTGCACTGGACTCTCCCAAGCAGTTCCCTGTCC
>NW_010330371.1:0-635 GCF_000700745.2 Antrostomus carolinensis
GCGGGGCTGTTGGCCGGACTCTCCCTTTCTCTCCATCAGGCTGAACACCACCGTCGCACCCCTCTTCTTCGCAGACCAGTTCCTCCAGATCTCCACCTCCTTGCCCTCCCGTTTCATTTCTGGGCTGGGGGAGCACCTGACGCCGCTGGTCCTCGACGTGGCGTGGACCAGGGTCACCCTCTGGAATCGGGACATGGCGCCCACGGTACGGGCTGGGAGGATGGGGGGTGGCTCATCTGCGCTTGCAGGGATGGCTCCGTGGCCTCTTACATCTTGTCCGGGGCTGGGGAAAGGCGTCTGTGCTGGTTGAGCTCTGGGACCTGGCCTCAGCCCTGTGCAGGCCCATGGGACCGTTGTCCCCATGTCAGGTGTTGCCTCCCCTGGGCTCTGCGCTGCTCTGGAGCTGCTTCCCCTGCAGCAGTCCAGGGCTCATGCTCAGGGCAGAGCTCTGCCAACTCGGGTGCTGTTTGGGGCCACGAGCCCTGGGTTTGCACCCCGAGCTGTGACTGCTCCCAGCTGGAGGTGAGGGGTGGGTGGGTTGGGTAGGTGGGTGCTGTGCTGGGGTCCCCATCGGAGCCTCGCCAGCACCACACTGTGCTCTGCTCCAGCCCCAGGTCAACCTCTACGGCTCCCAC
>NW_010330372.1:0-1624 GCF_000700745.2 Antrostomus carolinensis
TATTTAACGGAGACGGAGCCCCCACCCCCTCCCCTCTAAACTGAGTAATGAAGCAAATTAACACAGTGGAAAGCACAGGCAGGGTCCTTGTTAAGGTCGAGTCAAGGTACGCCGACCCCAAAGAAAATGGCTCTCACTGACTCGAACTAAACAGACTTTCCCCCTCTTTCTTTGCTTCTCTCTTTCCTTGAGTTTTGGTTTCTTTACGTTGTGTTGTAGTTTGTGTTTGTTCTTTTTTCTTTCTTTCTTTTTTCTTTTTTTTTTTTCTTTTTTTTTCTTTTTTTTTTCTTTTTTTTAAGAAGATACTTACCTGTGTACCGGTGAACCGCTTTGTCTGAAACTCACCGGAAAGTTCATTCCTGCCTGAGTGGAGCTGTTGGTTGCATTTCGTGTTAGTTGTATTTAAAGAGTTCCCGGCTCGTTTCGTTCCTGTAAATAATTTTAGTACTGTCTTTTCTTTTGTAAACATAACAAATATATATTTAAATGGTGGACTGTGATATTGTATATAAGAACAGATGTATTTCTTGGATTGTAAAATAAAGCTCTTTGTGTTATAGTGTTTCCACACCCCCACCCCCGTAATTAAATAATAACCCGATCCTGGTGTTCAAACCCGCTACTGACTTCAACGAGATCAAGCCCTGAAGAGCCAGACATAAGTAGCCAAGGCACGACGCGTGTGACTGGGAGGCAGCACTCCGGACAGATTTTTTCCTTCGTTTTCTCCTCTGAGGAGGGTCTCTCCCTAACCCAGGCGGCACCCGCGGTGTGCATTACCCCCCTCGCTCCGGGGGACGCGGGGCAGGCACGGCGGGGTGCCCGGACAGGACCCGCAGCCTGGCTGCTGCCCGCAACTCGTTTCTTCGCCGTGCTTGCAGAACGCGTGTTCGCCCCTGGAAAGCGGTACTGCTCCCCCAAAATGTCCGACAGTGCCTCTTGTGTAGCTCGCCAAGCAGGGCCGATTCTTCGGCCTTCTCCTGCACATGGTGGGTGAGCTCAGAAAGGGGAAACGCATAGAGTTCCCCCGGCCCTTGAGAAGAACGAGGCTCAGCGCCTCTCACCTTCTCCTCTCGGCCTCACAGGACTTGAACTCAGGCCTTGTCTGCGGCAAAAATGATATGTCTGCTACCCCCACGGGGCAGCAAAAGGCCGTGACAGGAGCCTGCTCCCTTGGCTGGGGGCTGGGATTTCTTCCCAGGAAAGCTAACTCCCCTTGACGTCCTTGAGCCTGAGGGAGAAGAGAATGGGGTCCCTCAGGCAGGAAAGAGTTAAGCGGGCGAAAAGGGGTTGGGGAGGGGGGTAACAACATACGAAGCCTTTCACTCAGTGATGTAAAAACACAGCCTCTCTGAGGATAGCGGAGCGGAGCTGCTCGCAGTCAGAGCGTTACGGTTTGTAACAGATTGTTTATACCCCCAGGAAGGGGCGACCACCGGGAAAGAGCACACTCCGCCTTACACATACACGGGGCTCGCCAGAGAGCTGACAAAAGTGGAGGGGCGCTACTTCAACCCTGCCAGCGGCTTTAACCCTTGGTTTATTTTTTTGTTTTGTTTTTTGGAAGGTCATAGCCACGTTCCGGGCAAGTCCTTCTCGGACGGCACTGGCACTGGCAGGGCCG
>NW_010330373.1:0-868 GCF_000700745.2 Antrostomus carolinensis
AGAGATCCACTGAGCTAAACAAAAAGTAAAGCAAAGTTCAAAACTAGACAGGAAAGAAAAAGTAACAGGCAGATTTTTGTAACAAAAACAACTGGATTTAATTGAAGTACCATTTCATATCACAGGGGGCAAGCTAGTCCACAAGGAATTCACAGGGAAACAAACAGAATCAAGGGGTGATAAGAAACCATGGCCATATTTTTACGGGAAATATCTTTATTGCAGAGATTTATGTCAAAAGCTGAGTGGTGAGAACGTGTGTGCTTAACACAGTTTGAGAGCAACACTCTTTAAACTCCGTGTCTGGCTGTCACAGGTGATGACCTGGGGGCAACACTTCGCTTCTGATAGTTTCATTAGAGATTTTAAAGTCATCTCCCAGTTTTGAGAATGCAACTAGCAGTCTAAGCAACATGTGAGATGGGGAATCCAATGAAGGTACTGATTCTTGGAATTAAGTTTAATTTGGTAGGCATATCATAAAAACATCATAACTTAGAGGTAACACAGGAAGGAGAAGGCTTAATTTGGTGATCCATCTATGGCTCGAGTGTCAGGCAGGTTTATAAACTCTTGTAGATTCCCTTCATACACACAGAAACCACTGAGTACTTCCCAGAGCATGCCTTTTTAATTCAGATATAAAATGGAAAGAAAAAAATGAATCCTCTAAATTTTCCTCAAAAACTCCTGAGTTCAGACGTGACAACAAAACATATGCACCAATCCACTGATGTTCTGTTTCCTACTCTCAGCTTGTATATAAAAAGAAGAGAATATTTGAAGCCAGGCCACACGCTCTGACTAATTAAAATTACTTTAACTTATTTCAGTTATGAAATGTAAAAAGTAGCCCATTCTCCAGAAG
>NW_010330375.1:0-17262 GCF_000700745.2 Antrostomus carolinensis
CCATTCTATGATTCTATGGTTCTATGATTTAGACATATCACTAAAGCAAAAACTTTTTTCTGCCTTTCCAGATAGCTCATGGATATCTGTACCCATCAACAGGATTCTAAAATGTATGTATTATATATAGGGTAAAAGGAAAAATAATTGGCACAGTTTTATTGGAACTTGTCAATATTACTCTAGTTACAGGTCTTTAAATTTCCTTTTAGTATTATCATGAAACTGGGAACATTTAATTTGCTTTGGGTTGAAATTTGGCTCTTAGAATGGCTCTGCTCTTGAACTACTTCTGTCTTAAAATAACTTAAAGTTCAATGGTGTTTAACTCGTTTCACAGAATAAAATTAAGTTATTTATTGGAAGGGATTATCACCTGGCATACCTTAGATTGTGGTGTTACTGCTTTCTCCCACTCAGTTCTCTGACCTTTTTTGTGATGAAGAAAAGTAATCTCTTCTGGGGAGGTAAAAACCCAGCCTCTTAACATGGTTTGCAGTGTTGGCTTTAGGTGTTTTAAGCAGGTGAATGTGTGAATTTGAAAGGATGAACATGAGGATGGACAAAAGGCCATAGATGGGTGTAGTAAGTACTGAGCCTATTTGAAGACATAGTCACATTGTTATAGTTAACAAATTATTCAAGGTTTTTTTTGTTACATTAGGCCAAATACTGGCTGTTTCACACATCTTTTGAGGATAAATGTGTAGATGATTCTGAATAGCTTAGAAGTTATGCTGATGAGGTAATAAAAGAACTTACCCTTAAACTATGAAAAATACTAGTTCAGCCTATCCTATTTACAGCCATGGTGCTGGTAAGATACTTAAAGGTAGTTGCTTCAATCAGGCTTAGTGATAATTGCATTGAATAAATTCTAAGTACAAAGTTTAAGAGATGTATTGTAAATAATGTAGAACTGTTCTTAGTGTTTTTCTCATGCTGTAGTACTTACAAAAAAGGAGCAGGGGAATGTACTGAAACTTTCGCACTCGTAAAGACCATCAGCAAGTTTATTGATGGTGATTAGTCAAGTTTGCTATAATTTGAAGCAATTGTCCCATTATTATTGGGTGTATGAGTTTTCTGTGTTTATGTGAAATTGTAAATGGACTAGGAAGAACTAAAGGTAAGGGCTTAGCAGTGAAGTGTGCAAGGGGACAGGCTGTATATTTTTCAGTGATGGTCAAAAATTCTGTACATAGTGTTGCAGAGATAAAGATGATGACCTACATAAAGACTGCATAGCAGAGATAGAACCAATGTTAGCTGGTTAATCACATCAACTTGGCAATGCTAGGTTTATGGTTGGACTACATGATCGTAATGGTCTTTTCCAGCCAAACTATTCTATGATTTTGTGTTAGTCTCAAAGACTAACATGCAATAAGCATATTTGCCATAGGGGCCAGTATCCTTGCAAATGTGGATAGTCACAGCATGTACAATAGCTATCAGTTTTAACAGCAATAAATACATGGGTTTTTTTCCTAGATAAGGCACACAGTGAGCCTGAAACAAACACGTGCTGAAATTTTGTTTCCTGTTACAAAGCAACTGCTTCAGGTCATGCTGCTTTTTCCATTTGACTTGGCCTAATATTGTACATCCAATTCTGGCTCGCTTAGACCAGAATTCTTGTTAATGTATTTCTCAGTGAATTGTATTTTCTTTTATTAGATGAGCTGAATTAGATCCCAGAAATTTAGATTATTTTTTTTTTCCCTTCAAAGCACAGATGAGTTGGAATGCTGCATAAAAAGTCATTTATTGTCACCATCACTTAGAATAGCTAGTTAGGTTTTTAAACCTATTTTGTTTTTGTAGGCTGCTAGCTTGCCTGGACCCATGGGAAAAATCAAAAGCAGTATTTTATTTTTTGGGAAATATCTAATATGTAGTGGGCAAGCTTCTCCTTTTTGTGCGTATGGAATAAAAAAAAAGGTCCGGGGGTGATGACTCACCTCTCCATGTCCTCTGTTAACATGGTGAATTCCAAATGTGGGTTGTAACTGGTGACAGCTGTTTCAGCAAGAGCTGCTCCATGTTTGTGAGAAGCAGTGTTTGCTCTGCAGTCTCTTTAGAACAGGGCCTGACATATCTTGTAATGTGTTTATACTGTGCCTAACATAATAGGATCCAGATCTTTGACTGGGGATATGGACTGTTGTGCAAAACAAATAATAATTAGCCCAAATGTCGAAAAAGGGCCATTATTTAAGGCCCACAGAGATCAATAAACAGTTCATTGCTGTAACCATACCAACCTTTTCCTTCAAAGGGATTTTAATTGTATTATGGAAACGTCATTCTTGAAAATGTGAATGCTTGTCTGTTAGGCATTCTGTTAGATATAAGTATATTTTGCAGGTTGTTAAGGCTGTTCATACTAGGGGACTTGAACACTCAGTTTAGAGCTCTAAATAGAAACTATGCTGAGTTACTTTTTACAACCCCTTTACCTTCATTCTGGTATAATTTATGGATTTATCAGTTTTTGATCGGGGGCAGAGAATGTTTCTTGTTTCCCAGCAACCTGATTTGTCACTTTCCACTAGAAAACTGAGTAAACTCTTTAGCTTGCTGCTGAAGAAAGCTATTTAATGTACAACACAAAGATTTTAGAATTTTTGTGAAGTGTAGAAGTCTGTACACATCAGATGGTCATTTATATTACATAGGAGCCAATCAAAGTGGTGTCCTATTGATGTGGTGAAACATAAATCCCATATGACAGATGGGGATCAATGGCGGAGGGAGATTAAGGATGGGATTCATCTCATTTAACTTTAAATACCATCAGAAGGTGATTCATTTGACCTACCTTAGGCATCTGTCTTGGTAAGAGATGAGCTGTTCTCTGGAGGTATCTGTTCCTTTCCAGTGACTGTAAAAAGTCTGGGATCACTAGATGAGACTTAATCAGCTAATTTTTAGACACTTGACATGGGATGCTTGAATCCTAAGTAATGTGCTTAAGGCCTTACTGGGGAGCCTGTGGTAAGGCTGAAAACTGAACCTGGGTTTTCTGAATCCAAGTTAATGGTGTTAATCACTATATCATCTCCTCTATGAAGAGGAGAATTAGGGCTATGTCTAAAACCAGTGTGTGGTTCCTGCTTAGATTTGCTTTTAACAGTTGCAAATAAAAAAAAAGTAATTGGCCCAAAGGGGGCTGGTGGTGTATTTGGAAGTACCCAATTAAAATCCAGCTCTTTCATTTTATTTTTTTTTTTTTTTTAACTGCAGTTAGTATTACAGTATTTGATGCATGGGAATATGTCAACCTCAGTAGTGCAGTAACTGTGCTAGAGACTGCGTTTAAAAAGAATATTTGGAGAAAAATGTTTTGCTGTATAGAATGGCAAGTTTGCCTGTAGAATCTATGCAGTGCTGTCAGGAGAGAATAAACTTGAAGTAGAGTTCTTAATAGCACTGAAAACTTTACCATCAGCTCCACAGGAAGATGGACATCTTGTCAGTAAAACTGTAAATAAAGGTCTGTTGTATTCGAGGTGACAGTATTTTATTCGTGGTTATGGACAGTTCATTGGGGTCGGTCTGGTCCAGTCTGCTGATGAAAGTGGGCTTGCATGAAAGGAGACACTCTGCATTACTGTGAATCACAACAGTTAAGAGAATGTTTTCTGAAACCTAAATAGTAAAGCTGATACAGAGCGCTACTGGCTTCGCCAGGCTTTGGATGTTGCCTGAAGTGTGCAGGGAACCAAGCAGGTCTGAACAAATGTCACTGATAGAAATAATCACACCTGGCAAAGTATGGGAACGCTTGTCATATTACTGCTCCT
Source organism: Antrostomus carolinensis (assembly GCF_000700745.2). Classification (NCBI taxonomy): domain Eukaryota; kingdom Metazoa; phylum Chordata; class Aves; order Caprimulgiformes; family Caprimulgidae; genus Antrostomus; species Antrostomus carolinensis. The sequence goes on from NW_010330375.1 coordinate 3,810, forward strand.
CTAGTCAGCAAAGCAATCAGAGGAGAGAAGAAATGCAGCAGCTCAGGTGTTGCTGGAGTGTTTTCCCCCTCTGAACTACAGTAAGTTTGGCCACTGAGTGGGCACAGTGCTTTTGTGGGTTAGCTTGGTTCTTCCTTGCTTGCCTCCCTGCACATACATACCTGCCCTTCCCTTCCACCTTAACGTACTTTAGGACTATAATTTTGGTGTGGTTTGTGACTGAAATGAAATAATGTTTTCTGAGCTGTAGTGCTGTTCAAATATCTTTGTGTAATTTGTATGTAGAAATCTGCTCAGATGATCTTGGTAATATGTGACCTCCTTAAAGAGATGTGGTGCTATGAATTTATGTGGGAATACACTGTGATGTTAAAGCTTCAGGGTGTAAAATATTTTTTTTCAATGAAGTGCTGTGGAAAAAAAAAAAAGTAGGGGAAAAATTCTATATTAAGATTAAAACAGAAGCTGGTAATGTGGAAAATAAAATAAGATGTATATTTTAAGCTTATGCAATTTCTTCCTGTGAAAACTGGCAATTGTCTACTGGTCTCGCAGTGCTGTGTATAGCAGAAACTATCTTCATGTTAGGTCTAAAATAAAATTAAATTAGAGTGGTCTAGAAAGATAAACCCAGTACTCTGAAAAATTATATCACAGCAAAATGGTTGTCTTGTTGACATCTTTGATCATGAGAATTTCTCATTCCTTTCTATCCTCCCTTGAGTTAGCAGCTAAACATGATGTTTTTATAGCTAAATCAACCTTTATAAGCTAGACATCAACTATATATAAACACAGAACAGTACATCTAAAATTTGTCGTGCTGTCAGAGTACCACTGTTTTCTCTACGAATATGGAAATTGTCACTTATCTGCATTCTCTATCTGCACTACTTTCTCCCTCTGTATTTTGATATTCATGCATGTGAAAGAGGCCAATTATACTTTGTCCATTGTATAAATAATGCAGAAGTTGTCAGTAGCAGAGGAAAATCTGTTTGAAAACTGAGGGAGTGAATAAGGAAATAAAAGCACCTTTTAACGAGGGCAGTGATCTCTGTTTCTATATCACTTCATGTTAAAAAAGATATTAAATAAAAGCTTTTAGTGGTTATAATTCTTCATCTGAGGACTGGCTTTAATAATAAAATCCCGGTTCAATCTTCTGTGAGAGTATTTTGCTCTGCAGTGTTTTCCATTTTGATTTCTACCCCCTGGCCCTCATGGGAACAGGCACTGGGTCTCTCCTCAGCTGGGAGAGGCACTGAGCAGCGCCTGAGCTGGAGGGATGCCCTGGGGTTGTGGCGAGGCTTGAAGGCAGTGTGTGTTTCTTCCCCTTGGCTTTATGGAAGACATCTGGAAAATACAGTGCAATCTGGAGTCAGGCTACCTTGAAAGTAAATTAATTAGGCTCATTAAAGATGGACTTGTGAACTTCAGAGCAGCTGGGGTTGGCTCTCAGTAGCTGTTGTCAGTAGAGCCAGGGTACTGGCGCTTGCTGGGACACAGACTGGCTTGGAGTTGCTGTAAAGTTGGCCAAGCTAAATAACACCTTGTTAGTGTAGCTTATTGATGGCCAGCTCTTCTGGGAGGTGGTCAAAATGGTGATCCTAGATAATGTACAGAATTTGTTTAACTTCTTGTCTTCTTTCTCTGACTGCTGTTTCTCCTGAGTATTATTCTGAGAGAGAGGATGCTGTGGCCTTTAAATTTAGTTGTATGTAAGCAACCACTTGGAGGATCTTCCTGACCTGACAGCAGTCTTCAGTGAAACTTGTTAGGCTGCATGTTTGCTGGGTCTGCGATGTCTCTGACGAGGGCATCCGCAGCAGGTGAACGGTGTACTAGCCTTTGCCTCTCATAGCTGACTCTTTGTTTTCCAACTGTGGTGCTCTTAATGTAGTTGTTAAAAGGAGTACTTACATAAGGAGATAAAGAAAAACTTGCATCTTTGGTGAGACTTAAAACAGGAGTAATAAGGAGATAAGTGAGTATCTCCTGCATTTTTGATCAGAGAGCTGAAATTTTCCTCGTTATCTTACTCTTTCATGATTGAGCTGTTTGTTTCCAGATGGCTCGTGTGCGCGTGAGGATGGGGACACACACAGCCCAATCTGTTCAGCTGCAGGATTCTCATCAAACACAGCCCAAGGTGCTGGGCATGCTGGCCTGTTCAGAGCAGTTCAGTGGCCCATCCTGCAGCAATTACTCTGGTGCTTTCATTTCTAGATACAAAGGCTTTGAAGCAGCATCCTTTTGTGGGATGAAGAGATTTCAAGGTTCAGAAACTGAAATGCAAAACTGCAGCCACCTATCACCTTCCTAATAAAACTGAATTTATCGGTGTTTCTAAATGTGTCCACAGTAGCAGAAAATTTAGAACTTTTTTTGTTCTAGGTGTTGGTTTCAATAAACTATTTTTTTCTATTCTTCTATAGCAGAATTCAGTGTAACATCAGGTTATGTCAGGTGAAATATGTAAATAGTTATTTTTTTTTCCATTTTTATCAAAAGCCCTCACCAGAGAAGAGAAATGGTATGTGAAAATATAAAGTCATCCCCATGTGTTTAAGGGTACAATGTCACTCTTCAAGATATTTTAAACAACACTTGCTTTTTTTTTTTTTCTTTTTTTTTTTGACCACTCAAATATGATTCTTGGGTTGGTTTTACCTATCCCTGTGTTAGGATGGGACATATAATTAAACATGGGTATCTGTAGTAAGGTCTGGTCAGAAGGCAAATAGAACTTAATGTACTGGAAAAGCTAAAAAGGTGTCATATATATAATAATAAAAAAATCATCATTAATATAATAGACAAGGTGATTAGGTATCACCCTGTTGACCCTATGTTTATCACTGATTCAGTGGGTTAATCAACTGTTCTTTAATGATTAAAGTCTGGATTTCTGAGTGTTCCTGTACCGTTCTCCCAGAAAGCATTTTGGTGTTTGGGTAAGCCCTGAAGTCCCTATAATAAGGTACTCATCCTATGCAGTGCTCTGCATATGAATCTCTGAGCATCTGGAAATCCCTCTGAAGTGAAAGTAATCTGTACATGTGAAATCATATTATTGTTTAAAAACAAACAAACCAAAACACAAAAAACCACCCACAAAACCACCCTGAACTTCTGAAATAAAAGCATGAGATACTACTATCAAATGGCTACCGTGTGTAGACTTGTAGACTTACTTTTGCTGGGAGGAGATCTTGAGAATCCTTTCACCATACCAGATTATTTTCATAAGAGAAACATGGCATATTGGAGCTGAGAATATCTTCAAACAACACATTATTATTATTATTATGTCTACTTGTGAAGGTATACCGGAGAAATTAAGAGAATTCTATGAAATATTTCTGTTTCTAATTTTCTGTTACTCTTTTTCCAATAACTCTTTTACACTCCTATTACTGCTGCAGAGATGCTCACTGCTTTAGTCTAACCAATGCTATTGAACCCCAGTACTGCTCACTATGGTTTATTATGAAATGTGCTATCTTCTGAAGCCTAAGACACGTGGTCATTATTGCAGCAAGATTTTTTGTTTCAAGACTTGTGTGTGGTTTAAATTTTCTGAAGTTTGCTTAGAAACTTTCCTCTGTATTATAGAGGTGTTTAAAAATAACTGTATTTGTGTAAGTTCAGGTGACTGTCACCAGCTGCAGAAGGACATAGAATTCCTATGTGGAAAACATTATTATTGGTCACACAATGTACATTTCTGAGAATGCACAATTTTTTCAGATCCCTTAATGCTGACTACCTGTAAAATAAAGCATTTGGAAATAAATTTTTGTTACTTAAGTAGCCTTAGTTTCTGTTCAAGAGCAGAAAGCCAGTCATTACTCAAATCACTTGGTGACATTGAACACTTTAGACGTATCAGTCTTTGTCAAAATGAGAAGTCATTTTTAATTCTGCGTGTTACAAAAAAAAGAATATAACCCTCTAAATTGTTCTTGTCCATACTTGTGATGAACAGCATTGTGCAAACTAGAGTTCATTAAAACTTCCAAATTCCAATTATGCAAGTAATTGGGCCTTAAGATTACTATCCTTATTGTGGAACAGAGTGTCTTCATACTTTCTGTTGACATCTGAACAGAAACTAGGTGTACTAAAAGTATAAGTAATTCATACTTTTAAGAATGTCAAGATAGATTTTTTTTTTTATTTTTTATTTTTTATTTTTTTAGTTGTTGTCATATTTTGACTTTTTGAGATGGTTTTGTTGTAACATTCATAGAAATAGGCAATTGGTACAGTTGGCGGGGTGGCAGGTTCAAGCTGCAAGAGAAACTTAAACCTGATGCAAAATAATATCTCCAATTTTTACATGGATACTTTTCACTACTGTTTCAATTTTCAGTAGATGATATTTTGGGGAGGGAAAAGAAAATGGTGACGATAGCAATAATAACATGTAATGAGTTCAAAGGTTACTTTCCCACAAAGAATAGAAGAAGAAACTGCACAAGAGTTCCCTTCCATAGTAGAAGATGGTGACATATTATTCCATTCAATTTTATGTTGTGCTTCGTTGCTTTTGAAATAGATCTACTTGGGACACATGCCCAAACTCAAGATGTGGTCAATGTGCTACTATGGTTATTTGTTGCTGAAGAGCTTTTTTTGCCAGAGAAAGAATTATCTAAGACAGATGCTACTGTGACAAACAGCTTGATGCTCACTAAAATACATGCTGAAAAGTTTAATATGATAAGAATGTAACTGTGTCAAGATCATAAATACTTAACAGTTTTGTCTGTCTTAAGCATATGTGGGAGGCAATACTTGAAGATCTCCAAGTTTTTGGGTGAAGGGCAAAACTGAATAGCTAAATTATTGTTACTGTTTAAGCAGGTCAGGATTTGTAAATGACTGGCTCCATCAGCAGTGCCCAGCTTGAAGCTCATTTGAAAGTGTCTTGTTTTCAGCATGTGCTGGGCATGCATCCTGCTAAAATCAGGCTTTAAGCACACTTGACTCAGAGGCAAGTTTTATTCATATGTTAGAAAAACTATGAGATAGAGGCACTTGGAGCATGACTGATATAACTATAGAGAAACTTGCCTAATGAAAAGCCTGATCCTGTGTTACAGCTTATCTTCCCCATCTATGTGTCCTGGGTACTGGTCAGAAGCATCCCATGTAAGGTCTTTGAGATAAGCATAGCTGTAATGTATAACATGTGATTAATAGGTATAACACACTTTGCTAGACCAGTACAATGGCTTTTAGGAGTTCTTTCAAGTTGGCACCAAGGCCTTCATCTTCTTAGTACCAACTGAGTAGATGCTAATGAAAGTATTTCTGTAAATTTTGGTATACGCTCAGTGTCACTGTACTTAACCATCTTAAAGGTAGCTGTCTAGTCCAAGCTCTGAAGCATGACTTTCTATCACTAAGAGACAGAGAAGAAGGGATACTTCATTGTCCCATTTTAGATAACCATTTTAGAATGAGGAGTCATCCTTTAATGCTGTAGATCTTTCACTGTTGCCTGTGGTGGGAACCAAAGTAGCTACTGTTGGTCTAGGAGAACGCAATGTCTGCATCAAAAAGATTTCGCCGTTTCGGAGGAAAAAAGTTAAATGGAATTTTTAAAGTGTTCATTTAGGTAAACATTTTTCAAGAATTTTTCTAATCTTCTGTCTGTGAAAACAAGTAGAAGGTATCAGCTTCTCTTCAACAAGAAGAGAGAGATACTTGAGGGTAATTTTCATTATAAAAGGCTTTGTGGAGAGTTGTATGGAAGGTATAAATTGGTAGAGAAATGAAGGCCCAAAGGTACTCTTTTTTTTTTTTTTCCTAATTTACACATATGTTTTGGTTCTGGTTTTGTATCATATGAATGTTGCTTTTTTCAGTGCCCCTTGGACTTTGAGTATAGTGTCTTAAACCATGATACTGAAGATGGCTTTGAGTATTGAATAAGAAAAAATTCAAATTAATCAGTTTTAATCAGTACTAGTTGTATGACTGTTCTACTGTATCTGATTTTTTTTTTTTTTTCTCTAATCTGATCAGTCTTTCAAACTGTGTGGTTTACTTTGCTTTCTCTAATCATAGCCTGGAAACTTCTTTATACACAGTGGTCTAAAAAACAGACTAAGTAGGTTTCTACTTATTCACTATCACAGAACACTATTGAATAAAGATGCAAAACATGTCCATAATACTTACTTTGTGGTCAGGATGTGTATGTCTTGTCTCCATGTAATTTTGTGTTTATTCATACTTGTAGCTGATATGTACTACAATTAGTATTCAGGTACGGATTTGCAATATGATATTTTGATTCTGCAAATGTGAATGAATTTCTAAATCTCCTAAGGAACTAATAAAACACAAACTGTATGGTGACATAAAATGTTACTAAGAGGTTTCTGTTGAGTACATTTTGGTGCCCTGCTGTTTACGTGATCACTTAATGGGATCCAGAGAGACCAGCCATTAAGCTTTTTTCTTGAGGCCTTGGAAGAGGGATATCTACTGATGCACCAAAACAGACTTCTGAAAACTGTATAAAATCTCAGCAGAAAAAGCTGCTTCTCTTTCTGACTGCATATACGTTACTGTGAATCCCACATATTTAAGTAATAGTGTTACTACTTTAGCTGAATTGAGTGTGCACGCATTGTTCTGTGAATGTGTACAATATACATTGGAATTGCACAACTTGTACATGTCTGCCACTAATAATGCTTTTAGCCTGGCATGGTTGTAGGGTTTTTTGTGGCCTTGGGCATGTCTTTGCTATTCTTTGGAGCATGTTCCTTCCCATGTATTCTTTGTCATTCCATATTTGTGTGAGAGATCTTGGGTGCTAAATAAGCGTTATTTAGCCAGGATACTTCAGTAGTGTCCTTGAAGTATTGTCTTAGATAGCCACGCTTTGAGCATTTAAGTGTTATGCATGCAAACAGCCTCTCCAGCTCTTCATAGCTGATTTTGATTATAAAGTTTTTATGTATGTACAAACTTGAGGGTGAGTATGGAAATATGTGTATGTAAATGTGTTGCAAATACTGGATATTTTGCGTCCTTAAAGATAGCATGAACATTTGTAATTGTTCTGTTCAAATTACCTGTATTAGCTGTCCATCAGTTAAGTTAAAACAAAAGGCTGGAGAAACTAATGCTTTAGAACTGCTAAACTAATTTTATATGCAAATAAGATGTTCTTTTAATAAAACAGAACAAAATGATGTGTAAAGAAGCAACTGCAAAGCCTGCAAATTGATGATTATAATGTCAGTGTTAAGCACCAAAAATTGAAGATGCCTATGAAGAGTTATGCCCTGTCACTTGCTGTTTCTTTCCCAATCATGGATTTCCAAGGTCTTATCCACATCAAGTGCTGAAACCTTTTTTGACGATTCTGTTGGTGAAGCTTTGAGGGAGAAGGGTCAGATCTTGGGCATAAGAATACTGTAGAATTCCAAGGAATAACTGTGCAACAAACTTTCATTCACTACATGTTCCCCAAGCAATGATAAGTTCTTAGGCTATTGTTCCTAGTGGTAGCAAGCACATTTCAGAAAATAGCTCCAAAGATTTAAGTGATAACTTCCAGTAATAGTGAAAGACTTTAAGTTAATGCTTCATAATAGTAAAAGAAAGCACTTTAAAAAACCCCCAAACAGACAGCCAACTTTTTTTTTTTTTTTTGACCTACCACTAACAGGTCCCACTGTACAAAAAAAAACCCACAAAAAACCCAAACAACAAAAAACCCCCCAAAAAACAAACAAAAAATACCCAACAAAAATTACAGTGGTGTTAGTAAAGGACATCTATTTTAAACAATCAAATAGTAAAATCTTTGGACAATTGATGGCTCGGGTGTTTGTTGTTTGTTTAACCTTGTGCTCAGGTTACTTAGTCCTGTGTCCTCAAAGAATCTTACACCATGATGCTGAAAAATTATAATTATCTTGCTGTTAGGCACTTGTCACCCAATATAGAGTTTAGAAACTTAGCACATGAACCTTAACTACATCTACAATGAATTGGGCATCTCGGAACAGATTTTTGAAAAGCTGGAATGGCAATTCTCAATGCTGCAAAATACTGTAAAGACATTTCTGTCTTGGTGCTACCATCTAGCTCCTATCTTTGGGCTTCCTGCTAGTGTCCTTGATGACTTGGGTTTCAGCAGCCCTGAGTTATCTTCTGAAAATAAGTGTGCGTATAATTTCCATAAAGATACTTTGCTTTCCTTTCCTTAAGGAAGGAAAAAAAATAGTGGTGAGTATTCCTTGTACAGTGATCTGCTCCTTCAAACTAGTCCTTTCCCAGGAGTTGAGAATGAAGATACTTGGCTTTGCAGTCTTGTTCTTAGGATTGTTTCTTATTTTCATGTTTTTAAAATACTGGCTAAAATACATAACTGTTTCCTTTGGTTATTAATTAAAACTAGAGATAGATTCCTCTTACTTTTTGGATTAAAAATATTGCCTACAGGTGAGCACTACAGATGCTCAAAACCTACCCTTTAGGAGATAGGTAAGTCAATGCTTAGCATAGGTGTCCCAAGTAGCGTAAGAATACCACAAGACAAAACTTGGTAAACAGAAACAGCTCTGATGTATTCAGAAAGTTTGATGCCTCTAGAGCTTAACTGAAAGATGTAGATGCTGAACACTTTGGTAAGGAGATGAGGAATTGTGTTCCTGACCTGTCATCCATTTCTGAAATGGTCATATCTGCTCAGCATTAGAAATTCTTTGTGGCTTTAAGGCTATTTTTACTAAGAGACCAAAAGGTATTAGTTTAGAAGAGCAAGCAGGCAAAAAGGGTCTGTTGTGCATGTTTCTTCCTCTAAAGAATAACTTTCAGTAGAAGTTAGGTATATGTAATACTTAGCAGTGTCAGCATATAGACCAAAGAAGAGAGCTGTCAGAAACTTACTGGGGAAGGCTGAAGTAAATTGAACTGGGATTTAAAATGAACTTTTGGCACTGCAATGTGAATGAGAAAGGGTTGAGTTAAATACATTCCCTGTCTTCTCTTCAAAAAGAAGTGCATAACAAGTCTACATATATTTTAATAAGGCTTGTAAGTAAGTCTATCAAATAGTATGCAAAAAAAAGTGGTTAAAACTGTGAAATGTCATAATTTAGCAGTCAGTAGTTCTGGTGACATGTTGTTTCTTGTCATGTTGCTCATAATCTGCAGTGTTTGATATCTAGCTTCGTTATCTTGTTTTTATGAGCTACTTAAACCCTGCAGATTTAATGAATCTCTCTAGACCGTGCACTAGAAAGAAGCCTTTTCAATGTGCCTGAGCCTTATGTAATATGAAAAAAGTTGAAAAATTGTTTAGATCAGTCAGATTAGAATGCAAGTTTACTAATATAACTTTATAAAAGCAGAATATATCACTTTCTAAAAGATTTAAATTAACAATTACATGTTTTTTGACTTCCTACCACAATTTCTTGCTGTTATGAGTTTGTTCTGTGCAGGTTCTTTCCAGGAAAATTTCATAAAAACAGTTAAATATAGAGAATAGAGTTAGTGTGGGTATTTCAGGGATTTAATGTTGGCTAAATGCTATAGTAGAAAGGGAAACTAAAAATGGTGGTTGGAAACAAACCTGAAACACTGTAACAGGGAGGAATGAGGACATGTAAAATAAATTAAATAACTTATTGATAGCATTGCTTAAAAGGATGTTGTAGTTTTAAAGTTGAGTAAAAACCCCTATTACCTGTGAACAGGCAAATAAAAGACTCACAAACTCAAGGAGCACAAGTTTAAAGTATATTTAGATGTTCTTTAAGGTCCCTTCCAACCCAAACCATTCTGTGATTCTATGATTCCAGAGTAGCATCTGAACCATCACTGAAGCTGCTCACAACTATGGAAACGTGGGTTTGGAGAACAGGAAACAATGGGTGTACTATATACGTGATGAGTGAGGAAATGGGCATGTGTTCTGACAGCCAGGAGCACATCGTTCCCGGAAGGTACCAGTCAGCAGGGATGTAAAAGCTGAAGTGCCATAAGCCTTATTATGCAGAAATGTAGATGAAGTGATAAAGTTAATACTGAAACTTAAATACCTGAAGAATGTTTAACATATTAAACATTTAAACTTTTTTTAAAAGTTTTTTTTAAAAAATAATGAATTAGGCCTAAAATATGAAACTGGCAGAAAGTTTTGTTTTAAAAATTGCTTGAAATGTTTATCTCCTCTTTGATTTGAGATCTAGAAACCCTATTATGTGATGAAAAGTCATTTTGTCCTGATTCATGGAGTTTAAAAGTTTCAGGGAAAAAGACCCCAACTAAGTATTAGAATTGCCATACTGTACTTTAAACTTGAAATTGACATGGAATAGGATAATGTAGAAATGTAGGAATAGAACTGTATGCTTTTGCTAATCCAAAAATCTGAGTGCAAGGAGTAAAAATTGATTTTTCAAACTAGCTAGCTGCTATTTCTGCCCGCTACTCGAGTGGTGTACAGCTCTGAGGTATGTGGCTAAAATATGTCACATGAGAGTTTCAATTAAACCAGATTTGATTAATAGCAGTCACTGCATATGCTGTTCACTCCCACAATTGCATACTGATCAGTTTGTGATCCTAATGCTCAGTAACAACTTCATGCTTCTGTCATTGCCACCTGCCCCCTGGCAAACTCTGTGTTGCATCAGGGCACATAAAAAAAGCTTCTACCCAGTTTCTTTTTCTTGATGTGATAGGTTCAAAGTGAATAATGACTCCTAAAATCTTACGTTACTAGTGGCAGTTACTTATTTAAGTAAAAGCTCTACCCAGTTGTTCTGGTGAGGTTGTATATAAAACTGACATTGGGGTGTAACTACTTCTTAGCATTTATCAATTCAGAAATCTGTGTGGTCTGTCAATGAGTAAAAGTTGAAATATTGATTGGACTAGGAATAAGTTTATTAAAATAGTATAGAGTTAGTAGTAATTTTGAAGTATTTCTGATAAACATGTCCAGCAAGGCTGAATTCAGTTAGTTCTCTCCATGAACTCAACAGCAAAGCACCTGATGGAAATCAACAAAACATGCCCAGAGTCTGAGAACTGTGTCCCACCAAAATGGTAAAAGCCACTCTGTCTTCCTGTTCATGTATTAGTTATCTCAGGATCCGTTGTGACTTCTGTCACAATGGTTCATCCTAACTAGTGAGGCCTGGATGTGGAAACTGCATATCCCATTTTTCCTGAGCTTGTTTTTTCCCTGCAGCTGCCCAGCCAGTGTGTGGAGGGAGCCTGTCCCTGTTGTTCATTTTTGGGTGATGGTGTTGACCTGGAGGCAGATGCTGTTCTTGGAGATCAGAAATTGTAGTGAAGAGGTGAAATGCCTGGTCAAAGGTGTTGCAAGAGAAAGCAAATGTGAGTCGGGGAAATTGGAAGGAAAATGGGAATGGGTGAGTGATGGAAAGGGAGGGATTCAGGCACTCATCTGCTTCATTTACTACACAGTTTCCTATTACTGCAGCAAATGACGCTGGAATTCTACTGACACTCTCCTTCACTATATAACCTAAATTAATCCCCAGAGCATCCTGTGCACTAAATGAAGCAGGATCCTGTGGAGAAAAATTGTAGAGCCTAAAAAAAAAATAAATAAATTAAAGACTGTGTTGCACTAGGGCGCTGAATTGATTTTATACTAGCAATCTTACTTCTATTTTTTCTTAAGAGTACTTATCTTAGCAACCGTAGCATTATTTTAATCTAAGTTTGGGGGAGAAGAGGGTTGTGATAAATATAGACAAATCTTATGCATAACTGTAGAGTATGCAGGAAGTACAGCTCTTCCTGACCTCATTGTGTCATTGATTTGAGGAGACAATTTGCCTACTACTTAATCATTTTTACTTTCAAAATACTATGAAAAGAGAAGACTCACAGACAAAAACCTAGGAAGGATGTTTCTTAAAGAGGGAATTGTGGAAGGGAAATACTTATAAAATAGCTGTTACAGTTACCATGAAAATGATTTATAAATCCTAGCACATCTTTTCAGTGGTTTCATATGTAAATAGCTATTGCTTCCAGGTGTGTTGACCCACCTAGCAGTCTGAAAGTGAGTGCTCTTTGTGAATTATTTAATAGTTGGATTACAAATATTAATCGTAAAAGGGACCGAAGCATTTTCTTAGAACACTTTTTGAATCTGGAGCTTTGTTTGCAGGTCTCTTAATGCAGCCTAGGACTGTAACTAATAGGTGTGCATGAAGAAAAACATTTCACTCTGCAGCCTTTTCCGCCCACGTCTTTAGGGTTGCCAGAAATCCTATCTGTCAGCTAAAATGATGTTAAAGTTCTACACTGCTCTAATCCAAATATGACAGAGAATAGGATTAGCAGAAGCTGTTCAAATGTGATAAAATAAATGAATAAAAATGAGTTGAAGAGGAAAGCATGATATTAGTGGAACATGACCCAATTATATATGTAAAAATATACTCAACAAAATAGGTCAGAAGTACTTGACTAGATGCATTTACATACTGTTTTGAATGTGGAGTCTCTGTAGCCTTAGTAGTATTATATAAGATTTTTATATCTGTGTATATTTATCTATAATGAACTCCCATAAATATGTGTAATTGAAGCGAGACACTGCGGCCTGACTCTTTTCTAGAATATGAAACTGCATAAATCAGGACGTCGGGTTCCTACATTGATGCAGACTTTATATTGCTTCCTCTTTCCTTCCACAACTCTGACAATAAAATTTCAGTAGGTAATTTATATTAATTGAGAAAATAAATTTGTTAATCTTAAAAGACCTGGGGTGCAATCAAAAGAAAAATGAAGCTAATTCTTCCAATAATGAATTTCTCCAGACAAAAACTTTAATAGTGCTTCTAGATTAATAACACAACCTCAAAGGTAGACATAGCTTTCTAAAGAGTAGCTGAATGTAACTTAGCTCTCAAATTGTATTGAGAATTTGTTATGTTGAAGAAATGTTAAATTAATCTGCTGATTTAAAGAGACAACGTGCACAGCTCACAATTTGAAGCTGTTACTTAGTTCTCCCAATAATGTTGAGATATATTGCAATCGACTGCTCTCTTTCTCTAATGGTAATAAAGGAAATATCTGATGTGGACTGAAAAAGAGAAATAATACTTAGATCAGATGTAGCTATTTATTTTTGGTTCCCTTATTTTCTCATCATGTGAATGACTCATCTCTATGTTGATTAGAAAAACTCTTAATTTTTGTAATCTTAAACTTAAAATGTCTTTACATGTTTTTAGTTAACCAGAGCTACTACTATTAATTGAAGAACATGTTAAATTAGAAATTTATAGGACATCTGCTGGGATTTGTTTTAAAATCTGGGGTTATTTTCTTTATCGATAAATAAAAGTCTGGAGACTTTTATTTATAGATAAAAGTCTTGACCTAGGCAGGCTGGAGAAATGGGCAGAAAAAAACT
>NW_010330376.1:0-309 GCF_000700745.2 Antrostomus carolinensis
AAAATGTCCCCAACATGTCCCCAGGTGCTGGCTCTAGCATGTCCCCAATGTGTCCCCAATGCTGGTGGCTTCAGTGTCCCCAGTGTGTCCTCCATGGTGTCCCCAGCGTGTCCCGGCGCTGGCCCTGGACTGTCCCCAGTGCTGGGGCCAAGGTGGCCTCAGAGGTGTCCCCAACACTGTCCCAGCCATGTCCCCAGCATGGCATTGGCCTGTCCCCAGCACTGTCCCCAACGTGGCCCTGCTGATGGCCCAGCTGTGTCCTCACCGTGTCCCCCACGGCTTGGGGGCATCCAGCCCCGGGCCCCTTGG
>NW_010330376.1:373-1228 GCF_000700745.2 Antrostomus carolinensis
GTCCCCAACCCCCAGTGACAGCTCAGCGTGTCCCTGAGCTCACTGGGGGGACAGGGGACAGTGTCACCAGCTTGTCCCTGGTGTCCCCACGTCCCCAGGTGGGACAGGGGACATCCTGTTGTCCCCAGGAGGAGGGACACCCAGGTGTCCTCAGGATTAAGACCCTCCTGGTGTTGCCAGTCGCCTCTCCCAGTCCCTCCCAGTTGCTCCCAGTTCTTTCTCCCAGTGCTCCCAGTCCCTCCCACTCACTCCTAGTTCCCTCTCCCAGTGCTCCCAGTCCCTCCCAGTGCTCCCAGTGCTCCCAGTCCTCTCTCACAGTGCTCCCAGTCCCTCCCAGTGCTCCCAGTCCCCTCCCCCCCGGTCCCAGTGCTCCCAGTTCCTCCCAGTTGCTCCCAGTTCTCTCTCCCAGTTGCTCCCAGTCCCTCCCACACAAACCCCGTCACCATTTTGGGGTCACACCCCCTTTATTTGGGGCAGGGGCGGCTTCGGGCTCCAGCGTTGGGGTCACTGCAGGAGGGGGGAACATGGGGGGGAGTTGGGGACATCGGGGTGTCCCCAGATGGGACAAGGGACATCCTGGTGTCCCCAGGATGAACAGGACCCTCCAGGTGTCCCCAGAGGGGCCATGGGGGTGTCCCCAGGCCGGAGAGGACCCCCCCGGTGTCCCCGTCCCTACTCGTCCCCTGGCAGAGCCTCCAGCGCCCGGGCCAACCTCTGCGTCCCCTCCTTGTCCCCCATCATTGTCCCCAAGGCCACCACGGCGTCCCCCAGGGCCCGGGCGCTGGCAGGGAAGCCCTTGGCCACCTCCAGGTCCAGGGTGACAGCGTCCACCAAGGACCTCAGGTGACAGGTCAC
>NW_010330376.1:1349-1860 GCF_000700745.2 Antrostomus carolinensis
CGGCGGTGGCCAAGTGACGCTCGGACGTCCCCGCGCCCCACAGGGCCACCTGGCAGCCGAGGACGATGGCGGCCAGGCCGGGGACCAGGTGACTCTCCTGTGTCACCCCCAGCACCTCCCGCACCACGTCCAGGGACACTGCGGGGACAGCGGGGACGGCACCTGCTGGCCCTGGGCCCTCCCGGTGGCTCCAGTGCCATCCCAGTGGCACCAGTGCCACCCCAGTGTCCCCTGCACCCTCCCAGTGTCCCCAGTGCCACCCCAGTGTTCCCATCCCCTCCCAGTGTCCCAGTGCCCTCCCAGTGTCACCAGTCTCCTCCCAGTGTCCCCGTGCCCTCCCAGTGTCCCCAGTGCCATCCCAGTGTCCCCAGTGCCACCCCAGTGTTCCCATCCCCTCCCAGTGTCCCCGTGCCCTCCCAGTGTCCCCTGTCCCCTCCCACTGTCCCCAGTGCCATCCCAGTGTCCCCTGTCCCCTCCCGCTGTCCCCAGTGCCATCCCAGTGTCCCCAGTG